>NW_006440643.1:472959-487315 GCF_000325575.1 Pteropus alecto | reverse complement strand
CAACTTAAAGTAATGGCTTGTGTAGAGCGTGGAAAGAATCATTTTTATTTATTCAACTAACCTTTATTGAGAATCTCCTGTGTGCCCAGCTCTTTTCTAGTTGCCGGGAATAGGAAGATGAATCAGCCTGGGCCTGATGGAAGAGGCAGACCCATATGACTGACTAGCCATCTATAGCGGGAGCTACAGATCTGTTCATTTACCTGGCAACTATTCACCGAGCTCTATTTTTGCCAGCTAATGTGTTGGTCTGGGAGAGAAACTGGAAGCAGATTGTGACGGGCTCCTATGCCTGGCTAAGGAGTTTGAAAATTACCTTTAGGCAATTAGGAGGTATCAGAAGTAAAATCATTTAGCCCACATGAGACAGCTTGCAGACACTTCCTGTTCAGAAAGCAGCTCTATGGAGGGAAGGGCAAAGAAGCAGCTGTCCGTACTTGTAATCGAAAAAAGATTATCGGTGTAACATTAACCTCGTTTGATAAGGTAATAAATCACACTTTTATTGATATTGTTTAGTCTACATTTCAGTAAGACAGGCCGTAACACCTCCATATCGTAAACACTTTTCATGTTCATTTGCTACCCATTTTTATATCGGTATGGACAGACGGTTAATATTTTGAAATGGTTGAAATTACATTTTTTGTTTCGTGGGATCACTGAGGTTTGCAGGGCCTCATAGTAGGGTTTGCACATTAAAAGCTGATCTTCCATCATGTATAGTATCCTGAAACTGCTGTAACAAACTACCACAAACTTGGTGGCTTAAAATAACAGAAATTCATTCTCTCACAGTTCCAGGGGCCAGAAGTCCAACATCAAGGTGTCAGCAGACCACATGCCCTCTGGAGGCTGTAGGGGAGGGTCCTTCCCGCCTCTTCCAGCTTCTGGTGCCTCCAGCGGTTCCTTGGCTTGTGGCTGCATCTTTCCAATGTCCATCTCCATCTTCTCGTGGCCTTCCCTTCTGTGTTTTTTCCTTTTCTGTCTCTTCTAAGGACACTTGTCATTGGATTTAGGACCCACCTGGATGATCTCATGTGAAGATTCTTAACTACATCTGCAAAAACTTTTTTCAAACAAGTCGACATTCACTAGTTCTGGGGATTTGACCTGGATAGGGCTTGTGGGGGGTGAGGGCCACCATTCAACCCGCTAAGGATGGTGACCGATACGTCTTCCAGTAGGGCACTGAGCCACCATGTTTGAAGTGGCGAAGTGGTAGTCAGCACTCCGCGGGCAGGGACATTTTACTGAACGATTGGGAGATAATTGCAGTTTTTTTTGCATTCATCAGAAAGTTTCTCCATGATATAAATATTAATATGGAAAAGTTTATGGGAGCCGTGAGTGGAGATAAAGGGGCGTGGAACATCAAAGGTTTGGGGCTGATTATATGTTTACTGTGATTACAGAAATAAATAGCACGGGTCGTCATAGAAGAAAACAATTGTGCTGGTACAGTCATTTAAAATGTCCTCAGGGCGAGTGAAAAATACCATCCGGGAATATAAGTATATTTACTATTATAACTAGTTGGAGAGGCCAGTCTTGAAAATTGAAAATAAAATAAAATAAAAAAGAATATAAATCGGATTATTCGAAGAAAGGATTATAATATATGACCCTAAACTGGTCATTTGAACAATTCTTGTTAACTTGAGCTAGGAAGATGCGGGCACCGTGAGTTCATATAGGCAAGCAGAAATCTTCGAAGCCATACACCCAGGCCCATAGTTTGCCTCTAGGATTCCACCGACTTTCTGTCTAAAAGCCCCGTGTTATAACGGAGGTGCATGAGTACACATATGTGCCCGCCAAGAACAAATACAGTAGCAACTAATGTTTTGAACCTTCATCCAATCAGGGCTGCTTTTCTGAAATAGGTCATGACGTTTCCCAGCAGGAGAGATAGATACCAAAAAGTAAATCTGTTTAGGTCCTCAACCCAACTTGAATTCTTCAGATTAGAAGGTGAGGTCAATTGAATCTAACGCAGACATTAAGATCTGGCCGTCCCGAGGGAGGCCGCTCCACACTTAGAAGCACATTCCTTTGAAACAGCTGTGATTTATTTTCTCTCTCCCCGTTCCTGGAAGCTGACACCGATATATGTTGACGTCTGTGTACGTTCAGAATTTCTTCGGCATTTGGCTTGACAGATGTGACTTGGGCCCCTGATGCCACGCTTTGTACCGCAGGTGATTCCAATTAAGGCTTCATTAAGGCTTGAGGGTACTTAGGGCTTTTGGTTGAGGGGCCAGATGAACAAAACTGTGAGGGGCGTCAGCTTAGCCAAGGAAAGAAGGCTGAGGGAGCCGGCTCTAAATCAGACCGCTGACGGCCATTCTCACCTTTACTCCCTGACCCCAGTGCCACCTCGCTGGGGCCACACCCTACAGCGTGGTTTTCAAACCACACGCCGTGTCCCCCTACAGTTTCAGGAAATCGATTTAGTTGATTCTTGCCAGAATTAAAAATAAAAATTAAAACACAACAACCACAATGACGAACAAGCCAAAACAAATCATTAAAGAGAAACAACGCAAGTGACCAGACTCGCCTGCACGGTAAGGCTATGTTTTGTTTAATCAAACTTTTGTTTCAGTTGTTTACGTGGGAGTGTGTGTGTGTGTGTGTTTACTCGCCTGTGATGTAAAATGTTTTTCTCAGTGTGAGTCAGAGTCACATTTATCAAGACATCCATTCCCCACCTGTGACTCCTCATGACCTCATTTCCTCTCTCTCCTCAATCTGGCTTCCACTCTAATCAACCACTTCATGTGGACTTTAATCCGCTACCCCCTCGTGCCCCCCAGAAGTCACCCTGCACACCCCAGTCCCGAGTCTACCCGGGGCTTATGTTTTCCATTCCTTCACCAGGCTCCCCAGTGTGAACAGACAGAATGACACCCTTCCATGCTGTCACCAGTAAACTCGTCACCTGTTCATGGTCTGCTCCCTGCTAGCTTTGCAACTTTGCATACACTTCATAACTTCTCTGAGCTTCGCTTTTCTCATCTGCAAATCGGAGGAGGGATCGGTCCTAACACGTGGGCTCGCTGCGAGGGTCGAAGGAAATATAGGCACCTGCTACATCCTAGGTGCTCATTCTAGATGGTCGCTTTTATAATAAGGACATAACCACGGTACAAGGATCAAATTCAGGAAATTCGACATCAGTCCGATGCTACTATTAGCTAATATAAAGTCCATATTTAAATTTTGCCATTTGTTGCGTTAATGTCTTTTTCTGCAGCTTTCTTCCTCCTCACCAGGGATCCAGTCCAGGATCACAGATTGCATTTAGCTGTCATGTCTCTTTAATGCGAAACAATCCCTCCACTGTTCTTTGTCTTTGAAGACATTCACAGTTTTGAAGAATACAGAGCAGCTGCTTTGTAGAATTTCTTTCAGTTTGGGTTTGCCTGATGGTTTTTCGTGATTAGAATCAGATAATTTTGGTTGGAAAACCCCGTAAGGAACGTTGTGTCCTTCTCGGTGTCTCTCATGGGAGGCATATCACGTCAGTTTGTCCCATTCATTGAAGATGACTTTGTAGCTTGTTTAAGTCGTTGCCACCAGGTGTGCGTACTATGAAACCATCATTTCCACCTTTGTAATTAATAAGTAACCTGTGGGGAGATTGTTTGAGACAAGTCACCCGTTACTCATCAAACTTTCACCAAATAGTTTTGGCGTTTATTGATGATTCTTGCCTAAATCAATTATTTTTATGATGTGAACAAAAAGGCAGATTTCTAACTTTATCATTCCTTCTAATGTGACTTATTTTTGCGTGTTCCACCTTATGTGTATAAACCAATGAATGCAATTTTAGAATTTATATGCTAACAGTATTAAAAATAAAAGCAGCTTATCTATGTAGACCTGTGGGCTTGTTCTGCTAGAATCACTCTTATAGAGAGACCTTGTTATATGAAATATTTTCAAAGGCCCCTTCCAGATATGGCTGATACAGGCCTGTGTTGTCATTTTCTCTTTAAGAGTCAGCTCAGAGCTTTTTTTTTGTTTTTTGTTTTTTTTTTGTTTGTTTGTTTTAAGATTTTTATTAAAACCTAGCTAATATACAATATTGTATTAGTTTCAGGTATACGTCATAGTTATTTGACATTTATATACCTAAAGAAGTGATCACCATGATAAGGCCAGCAACCATGTGACACTGTACAATGCTATCACATTATTTTTGACTATATTCCCTGTGCTTATCCCCCATGGCTTGTTTGTTTTGAACCTGGAAATTGGAAACTCTTATTTAGCTTAGGGCTTGCTTGCAACCGACATTCTCACATGTTATGGATGTGATTTTCAAGAAGAATACAGGTGCCTATGTGTGAATCACATTCACATTCAGTTCAAAGTAGATTTTTAACATTAACTTTGATCAACTACAAATATTATTCATGATCTTGTCGGGAAATTGCTTGTTGTTAGCTCTGCGTGGCTACAGCAAAGGCCTGAAGGGTTGACTAATGGTACAGGCAGATTCTTTTTGGGTTCCTGATAAACAAAGGAAGTTTGCATTGTAAAGGAACACTAATCACAACTGGAATAGCAGGCCGAGGCCTTTAGCATTGCTGCGTCTGCAGCCGAAGCAGAGATAATAGTCTTCTGCTCTTTGAGAATCAAGAAGTGGCTTTAGAATAGCACGTTTGACTTCGATCAGGTGCCCACATTTCAGCAAGCCTTAAACAAACATCACCTGTTCTACTGATCAAACACACCTTCCCAAACTAGCGCGAGAGGAATATAAGGTCGAGCTTCAAGGATGTCTGGCTCTCTTCCATTTTCTACCTGGAAAAACTGTCTTCATCTGTTTGTTTGCTTATAACCATTATGCCCTATCCTATCTGAGGCCCGAGGTCAGTGCTAACGCAGCTGCATACCCGAGCGATGACTCACCCCCCAGTCATTTTAAAGACACCTTGGACGAGTATTTGTCTGGACACCAGGAAAAAGACTATCATTTCAATGGGGGCATATCCTCAAAAGAGGCAGTCTCAAGTATGTAAACATAAATAATACAATTTTCTCTTTTTCTTGGGGGGTGGGGAGGGGAGCATGGTGGCAGATGACCTTTAAAAATATTTTCAAGTATTAAAATTTTTTGAATGCATAATACATTTATATGATTCGAATATTAAAACAATATGAGAAGTATATTCCCATTCAGCCAATTTCCCTTTCTCCTTTTGGGCGATGCTTTATTAGTTTCTTGTTTAGCCTCCACTGTATATGCACAGACAAATATATATTTTCATCTCCCCTCTCCTTACACAATGGGTATATAAGTCATTTTTCTAATATAATATTCTTGAACTTTAAAAATTATTATAAGATAATACAGATCTGTTTATTTAAAATAAATCAAACAACATAGAATTGAATGAATGAAAATTGAAAAGTTCCCTTAACCTCCAACTCGTATTCCAGAGGTAGCTACTGTTAACAGTTTTATGTGAATCATTCCAGATGTTTCCTAGCTATTGTATTAGTGGCAGGAGCAGCTTGTTAAATTTTCCAGAAAATTGAGAGAGCTGGTTGTTAAACACAGTCACTACTAAAAATTAATCTATATAAATTTACGAGATAAATTATATTAAAAGTAAAGGTGATAAATACTCATAACTAATCACTGCCTAATTATTTTACTGTGATCCATGTTCTTGGGGTTAATTACATCTATTGTATGTATCCATATCGTGGAAATACTATCAAATGGGGCCTACTGGTCATCTCAACTCCTCTTGAGCACTTTATCGACATAGAATGTAAAAGATAACT
Organism: Pteropus alecto; assembly: GCF_000325575.1. Taxonomy (NCBI): domain Eukaryota; kingdom Metazoa; phylum Chordata; class Mammalia; order Chiroptera; family Pteropodidae; genus Pteropus; species Pteropus alecto. The sequence continues at coordinate 481,507 of NW_006440643.1, read as the reverse complement.
CATCAAAATGAATTAAAAATATAAATTAAAAACATAAATATAAAAATATCAACGCAATTATTTTTAAATTTAAAGAAAATCAGTGTTAAAATAAATGACATTGCTTTAAGAAAAAAAAAATGGCTAACTCTGATGAATGTACAAATTCCCCGCCCCCTTTTTTCCCCTTTTTTAATCTGAATGCCCAGGTAGGCAAGATCTGTCCTCCCTCATCCTGAAAAGCCTCCTCTCCCTTTTCCTGTCACTTTTTTGGTGTCATTCCAGGGTCTCCTCTTGTTCCAATTTTTCCTGCTTCTCTTCCCTCTCATCTTTTTCTCTGGCTCACTTCTTCTACCTGTCCTTTAAGTACCGGTTTGTCCGAGGAATCAACCTTGACCTTACATTCTTCCTCGTCTATAGTCTTCCTTTCCCCAAGGCTTTAGTTAGTTAGTGACTCTACGACTCCCTTGCACTTCATCTGACCCCGTCTCTCTCGGGCTTCATATGGCTACACAGCTCAACATGATTGTTCCTTACAGTCTTCCTGTCTATACAACTTGTCCTTCCAACATTTTCAATGGCATCGCTATCGTTCAAGTCAAATGACAAGTCAACTGCATCTTGTTCCTCGTCACTCACATCCATTACTCACCAGCACTGAAATCTAATTCAAACGCTCTGCTCTATAAACCTCCAGCTCTGTCCCTGGGTTCAGATCTTTCCTTCTTTCTGTCAAGCTCTTTCTTTCCTACATGCCCCATCCTCATCTTAGTCATCTTCCAAGGCCCAAGTCATTTCACATCCTCTAAGAAATCTCCCTAGATCTTTACTCAGATGAATTCTGCCCATCCCACACCCCCAACCACACTCTGCTGATACTTTCTATGAAGACCTGTAGTAGTCCATGTCCCACTGATGTACCATAATTAACCGGACCTTTCTTTCCCTCACTAGATTGGAGGCTCCCGGACTTGGAGGGACAGAACAGATTCTGACATGGACCTCTGGAGTATGTGCTTCAGAAATGTAAGTTGAATTATTTTCTATAGAATTTATGTGCTGCATATAGGAAACTTGCCGATGAAAAGTGTAGGGCAAGTTTTCTCCACCTTTGGTCACAAATTCATGTGTCTACAGGAGCCCAGCAGGTCACAAAAGTAACGAGAGAGACCCAGCTTTAGCAAGAGGGGAAGCAGCCCTTTCCCAGCTCCAGCCAGTTACCAAAAGGAAAGATGGACCCAGCATTGCCAAGCCTTTTGATTTTTCAAGAGAAGACAGAAATATGGATTTTTAAATGTGCAATCTCCCCAATTTTAATTATCGGCAACTAATTAAAAACATTTTAACCTTTTTTATTATAAAATTTAAAAAGAAGTTAAAAAACGTATGGCTTAATGTGTTATAAGGCAAACATCCGACCTTTGTAACCATCACCCACGTCAAGAAATAGAATTTTGCCATCTACCCCAGGAACCCTAGATGAGCCCCATTCCATTCTTAACACCCCCAAATTAACCACCCCCTACTTTTATATCGATTTGCTTTTGTTTCCTTATCTAGGTGTGCATCCCTAGGTTCTATATTCTTACTGAACACATATTTAGTCTTAAACTCATTTTTTTAAATAATGTTTTTTCATCCATAGCTTCCCCTCTAGCCCTTCTTTTTCTTATAGTTTTTCTGTTGAGGTACCTGGGGTATTGACTTGTAAAGTTTCCCATGATTTGAATCTTGCTGATGTTTACTGATTGCTGTGGTTCAACATGTCGTCTGCATTTTTACATTTTGGAAACTAGACCCAAAACTCATGTTCATAAACTAAGACACTGTTTTAAATGATCGATATCATTAGTTGGCAGCTCATCTCTACATCTTCTACCTTGCTCTATCTACTCTGTTTCTCTAACCATTTACTTTATCTTTACTATAAATATATCCATTTCTCAGCCATTTTCTATGTTTAGAGGATGCATTCTGATCTAACAGAATCAAAGCATGCATAGTTATCACATTTGCTGATCACGTTTGAGTTAAGTGTAGTGGCTCCTTTGATCCTATAACACATACCACCTAGAGATGCTTTAAAGGGAAAGAACCAGGAATCACCCAGAGACTGATTTGTTTTTTCAGCCAGATGGTTCTTCAGGTGGGATTTAGCCAAAACCCCAGTCTTTCCCTCACCAGATCAGAGGGTTTCCTCCAACCGTGGACATATCAGTTTAAAACAGAACTCTAGAACCACTTCTCACACATGGGGATAACTGTTACTCTAGGTACCAAAAGTCAGAAAGTTCTAAAGGACAAGGGTGGGAGGGTTGGAGGAGCAATGTGAATACGGTAGAAGAGAAACAGAACTTGTTGAGTAGACGCAATCACACAGCAGGACCTATGTCTTCCACAAGGGTAAAAAGGGTAAAAGGAAATAGGTACTCTCACGATAGCAAAATTCTGGTGGAAAATCTATAAAAAAAAAAAAATCTATAAAATCCCCTGAAAGAACACATAAGGAATAGAGAGGCGAAAAACAACAAAACAAGACGGAAAAGAAAAGGAACTTACACAACAGAACCAACACATTGATCTAACTTCTGTAGATCAGAAAACATTTTCCCAGTCAATGAAAGGGCCTGGTGATCAAAGAGAAAGTTGTGTATCCACAGTATATATGTAACTAATTAGAATTCTTTAAACATTTCAGGTAAAACCTTATCCATAGTGTTAGATTGCTGCCCAAGTAAACTCCTTTTGCTACGAGTTCAAGATTAAGAACTCAAATGCATAAAGCATAATGACCATGGATTAGTGGACTAATAACCAGACAGAAACCTGTCTCTAGGTAGGTTGACCAATACAGCTACTGCCCTGGGGGGAGTTCCCTCCCGTTGAGGTGGCATTTCATCTTGCCAGACCCTTTTTTCTTTGACTTTCCACCCTCTTCACTTCTTTTTGCCTCAACTCTTTCATTTCTTATTCTATCTCAAGTTCATTGTTAATCAGACAGTGAAATGTCTGCTCTCACCTAGATGGCCAGGTGAAATCTTCCTGGAAGAATATAGAGTTCAGTGTCCAGCAATCATTGAATTTCATTAAAATGTCTCTGATGGATTACTGAATTTCAAAAGAAGTTTGCTCCGAATAAAATTTTCCCAGATACCATGCTTTAGCCATTAAAAGATAGCATCCTGGGGGAGAACAGGCACATTTTCTTACAGAATAATTCCAAAGTATGTATTGAGATACTATTCCTATCTCCAGGATGGGGAGATTAATTCCTTCCCCCACCCCTCACACACACTTGAGTATGGGCTAGATATAGTGTCTCACTTCCAAAAGATAGAGCATGGACAGGGAAGGGAAAAACAGCAACGTTATAATGGAGAAACCTGGCAGACAGTGCCTTAACTAAGATGAAGGGTGATGTCACCAGTGAAGTCATGTAGAGATCAGGTACCCTCTGATATGTTGTGATGAGAAGAGTACTGTATCTTTTACCAAAAAAAAAAAATATATATTATAATTATACTACGTAATTAAATTAAAAAATAAAATAATAACCCAGGTCTAATGAGAAAAACCTCAGGCAAACCCAGATCGAGGGACATTCTATAAAATTCCCGACCAGCACTACTGAAAGTTGTCAAGGTCATGAAAAAATATGGAAAAACGAAGAAATCTTCACAGCCCAGAGCGGACTAAGGAGACATGAGGACTAAATGCAATGCTGTGTCCTGGATTAAATTCTGGGACACAAAGAGGACATTTCATGGAAAAACTGGTAAAATTAGAATAAAGTCTTGAGTTTAGTTAATAGTAGCATACCACTGTTAGTTTCTTACTTACAAATGTAGTGGGCTGATGTAAAATGTTATCAGTGGGGGAAACCGGGTGAGGGATAAATGGGAACTTTGTCCTATTTTTTGCAACTTTTCTATAAATATAAAACTATTCCAATATAAAGTTTATTCAAATAAATTAAACAAAAAGAACAAAGGATAACATCTTTTAGTTGGATACCAAGTATTCGACATAGATTTGTTTTAATAATTCAATACTCATATTTTCGTGTTATTGCACAGACCAACTGTTAACCTAGGAAAAGACCTGTCTTCTACTTGTAATTGTACATGGCAGACTGTTTAGTGTATAAAGCAGTTGAAATCAGGACTAGATTTGACGTGGATTTGTTAATTCTGTTAATTCCATAGTCATAGTCTCAGTCCTAGCTTTGTCTCGAGAGATCTTGGGCAAATGTGCACTGTTTGAATCAGGGCGGGGTAAACACTCACTGTGGTTCCTCCTGCCCCCCGCCGAAAATAACCGAAAATGCATGTTCTCTCGCAGGTAAGCCAGCAGCGCTGTCTTTCCATATAAAGACCTGCTTGATTATAATGAAAACTTTCATTTGACTATTCAAATTAAAGAACAGCTATAAATTAAAGTAACAATATTAAAACCTCTGGGAGTAAGTCTAAAGATCCTCTCTGTAATTAGAGAGCTGCAAACCTTAAGGAACACTAATTCTTTTCGGCGTCAAGGTCTCATTTTGTCAAGAAGCTGGTATTTTCTAAATCACAGCTCTTCCAGGGCTCAGGACACATTTTGATTCTTGCTCAAAATGATTGCTTGAAATATTTTTCCCTTTATGGACTAAATTACGAGTTAGAAGACTGATTTCTTATCCTGGTTGGACATGCGAGAATCTGGGTGGTCTCGGTCATGACCTTTCTGCATTAGAGTTTCCATAACTCTATAGTTAGATGTTGGGTTATTAACCTTACTCGACTCTTCTGGTTCAAAAAGCTTGGAGTTTTTATTGTAATAATGAGAATACCCTCCCACCTCTAACGCAAGCTCTCTTTAAAACCATGAAGGCATTAGTTACAGGTGATGGGTTTGGTTATTAATGGTTTGGATATTCTTCTTGCACTGTCTATATTTTCCGTGTGTGTGTGTGTGTGTGTGTGTGTGTGTGTGTGTGTGTGCGCATGTGTACAGTCATGTAAATAGAAAAGCTCTATCTGAAAACACAATAAGGACATATACTAATAGATTTTTCATTAAGACACTCAGTTAAACTAAGGTATTGTGCTCAAGTGGACCTTAGTTCTTCACTTTAATGAGAATTTGGCCAGGACAATCTAAAAGTTGAACTTGGCCTTCAGTCCATTCCCTGATTGTCTTTCCATTTGCCAGTCTTAATATTTGTACTTTCTCTTTATAGATTTTACTCTTTAGTTTTTTATCTCTTTTTCCCCACATTGCATTAAAACAAACAATGAGCTTTAAAAAGAACATTCCTCGTGGTAGATATCTCCAGAGAGCTTATATTTACTTTAAACTGAATTCTTGCCAGACCGCCCAAGTGGATACCCATCAACATGTTACACTGGGTACGATGGCATAGAAATGGTACAACCAAGCAAATTTCTGGTAGCCTAGACAGACAACACAAAACCTTGAGGGCATTTTTCTATTTAGTTCTAGAAAAATAATTCATACTTTTCCTCCCTCCTCCCCTCTCTCCCTGCTTTTCTTCCTTCCTTCCTTCCTTCCTTCCTTCCTTCCTTCCTTCCTTCCTTCCTCTTCTTTCCTTCCTTCCTTCTTTCCTTCTTTCCTTCTCTCTTCCTTTTGAGATTTGTAAAAAGCAAAAATATAGGTATAAAGTAATTTGGTGCCTAAGAATCTGGGCTCTGGAAAATTGCCACTTGCCACGTTTCCCATTGGCTGAGGAGAGGCCTTTCCGGAGGATATGTAAACATTATAGTCTTTTATGCCTTTTAAAGTTATATCTGTTTGTTTTATAACATAACGCCAGCATGACACCACAGTCAGCTGTTCCTGAGACTAGAACTATACTGTTTGTGTTCAAAGCAATGAATGAGGGCATGGAAAAACTGGGCATTTGTGTTTACCCATGATTATCTTAAGTTGACAGAGATCTGGCTATGGCCGGGTCAATTCTGGTTTGAGTATCTTGGCCGATTGCCACCAATCATGTCTAATGATTTGCTATCATGTGGCCCAATGTTCATACATACTGATATGTGTATGTCCAATGATGTGAAGGACTCCGGTGATTTTAACGTAGTACCTGAGTCTTCAGTCGTAACAACAATCCTAGTTCACTGAGTTTATTGTGGAGAATGACATGCACATACAGAACCAGTTCCATCGGCAAAAGTAAAACCAGTCTCCCCTCTTTGAAAACCTGGCAAACTTTGTGAACCTGGCCACGATGAAGACCTCTTTGCTAATTTAATACATGTCTATATGCTTACTGCTCCTTTTTCATCCATAAAATTTTTACTTCAAAAAGAGAAAAATCTTTTGCAACAATTAATTCATTAACTCTGATAATATCTCTACATATGGGAGGGAGTCAGCAAACTCTGGCCCCAGAACCAAACGTGACCAGCTACCTGTTTTTCTCAGCCTGAGAGCTAAGAATTGTATAATTGTATTTATATTTGTAAATGAAGAAACAAACCCAAGGACTAATACTGGTTTTTGACATGTAAAAATTTAGTGACATAGGCAACACATTTATTATTTCACAGTTTTCATCCATTAAGAGTCTGGGAATGGCTTACCTAGATCCTTGGCTTGGGGTCTCTCACAGCTACAATCAAGGTGTTGGCTGGGGCTGCATCCTCATCTAAAATCCCTGGTCCCCTTCCAAGCACGAGTGGTTGTTGGCAGAATTCTTTTCCTTGCTGTAGAACAAATACATGGTAGCTCGCCTCTGCAAGGTCATCAGAAGAGAATATCTGCCTCTGACTCTGACTCAGAGAAGGCCTAAGCCCTCTTTTAAAGGAGGCCCAACTGATGAAGTCAGGCTCACCCAGGATAATCTCCTTTGTGATGACTTAAAGTCAACTGATTCGAGACCTTAGTTACATTTGCGCAATCTCTCCCACCTTCCCATATGATGTAACATAATCAAGGGAGTGACACCCATCACCTTTGTCATATAATATACCTTAATCACGGTATAACACGAAGGTGCCATGTTAGAATTTTGGCTGTCACGCTGTGGGCAAGAAAAGTATGACTTCAAGAGTCAGAGGGAGCCACTTGCTCTCCCGCTTGCTAGCTGTGTGACGACACAAATCATTTTACTTCTCCGTGCCTCAGTGCTTTCAACTGTAAACTGGGGATCGTTCTAGCATTATTTTAGCATTCTAGCACCTACTACTTTGGACTGGTGCCAGAATTAAATAAAATTACTTAGAAAGGGTCTATCACAGCGAGTGGCAAACAGCAAGTTGTGAATGGGTGTCAAGTCATTTCATTAGATGTTTCTTTTCATGCATACAGACACTTTATTTATACAACAGAAAAATAATATTGGACATGAACAGAATGTGCCTCACCGAGTCTCCGAACAAGCAAGACGAGAGGAGAGAAATTAGGAATGCAAATGAATCCTGGTTTATAATAGAAAGGGCTTACTCTGATGGTGATGAAGAACAAGCTAGTTCCATAAATGGTGCTTTAACACAAAATGAGATACTGTATGGGAAAGCACCTGCACCCAATAAATATTAGTTGAATTTAAATCCGGACAGAAGCACATGCTTAATAATTGTTAGTAGATGAATTGTTGCGATTATGTTCTTCTTAAAGTCCAATCACTTGTTTCACCAAATTCTCTCCCTTTCCTGTTACCCACAGAACTATTTGAACACGACAAACATTTAATTTGCCAGATGGCTCCTCCTTCTTCCTGGATCTAAGGTAAGGTCTGTTAATACAAAACCAATAGAGAAAGTCACAGCGTGAAAACATTTGTCAAAGATCTTGATAAAGTCTGTGTAGCAAATGAAGAAATACAAATATCAAGCCCGGGACCTGTAGTTTTTATGCTGAGAAATCGTTCTTATCCTCCTACTAGTCTCAAGTTCAAAGCCTGCACTAAGCTCTTCCTCTATAAAGGGGAGGAGGGGGGGGAAAAAAAAAAAAAAAAAAAGCAAGCTTCCCAAATCGGATCACTCTGAATTTGCTCAAGTCCTTGGAAATAAAAAAGAAGCAATTTCTCCTGATTACAGGTTTCTTGATATGCAGAAAATGCACAACCCCGAGTGACCCCGTGCTCACGACAACGGGCAGACAGAAATGTACACAGTGCGGGCCTTTGTCTTCTCGCTATATTGTCATCTTGTTTCCCAGAATGGGATCCGGCCTGGTGATAGGGAGAGGGCTGTTCGCTGAGGAGCCCTCTCCAGAGTGACTGATGTGGCTGTGGCAGGTCTGGGAGGGGAAGGAAAATTCCTGGGAGCGGGGGCCGCGGCTCCAATAACTCGGCCACCCTGGAGTCCCTGATGAGACTTTGGGCTCCAGGAATCCTGTCAGAGTAAATCACAGAGCTAACAATTCTAAAGCTTTATGGAAAACAGGAGGGAGAGGGAAAGGGAGAGAAAGAGAGACGGGGAAAGATAAAGAATATGAATAAGTGAAAGAGAGTAGCACCAACATATGGCAACGTTCTGAGTCTCTTTGTCAAGTGGTCCTGGGAAAATGTCCTAAGTAGCAGATCTAGACCTTGAGAAATTTCTCATAAAACTGGATT
>NW_006440643.1:471728-472624 GCF_000325575.1 Pteropus alecto | reverse complement strand
TATGTCTGTATTTCGAGTAAGTGGGATAGGTAGGCCATGAGTAGACTTTATTCACGCGACACACACTTATGAAGCAGGTCTACTGAGTGTAAGATACTGCGAAAGACACACAGATGAATCGTCAAAGGACTCTCGCTTAAGAGACCGGAAGTCCTCTCCCAGGAACTGTAACTTGTAGTAAGCATTTTTCAGAGCTGTGCTCACGTCCGTACAACTCTCTCGTCTTCCGGAAGAGTTGGTCACAGACATGCAGCGGGCTGCCTAATTCTGAATGAGAACAAGAGTGAGATTGAATTGACTGGCCCTTTAACCAATGTGGTTAACTAGATTTCCAGTTTACCAACAGCCAAGCCAGAGGCTTCCAGAAGGCATAAGTCAGCTCTCCAATCTGTATTGATCTTTTTGTGTGTGTCTATTAGAAGAAGAAAAAAAAAAAAAAAAAACCCAGTCCAACCGCTGTGGGGAAGGAAAAATTGCAACCAGCTAGTCAGATGAAGCTTTCACCTCTGAACCAAGGGCTCCCATTCACCTGCACGCTTCCTCCAGGGCACTTGGCTCATTCGGCATTTCATAGCTGTATTTTCCTCTCGGTTGCGTCATCTCTCTTTCTAGTCATCAGTGGCAAAGCGGGATAAAATACCTTTGTTGTTATCTGAGGTTCAGCACCACACCTAAGATTTCTCTTTTTAAAAACTAGGTAGCCATTGCATGATCAAGAGACAAGTGGCAGATATGACTAAGAATTCATATTGCCAATAGGTATCATAAATTGTAGTAAGAAAATCCAAGAGCGAATATCTTGTGTTATCAGCTTCTCAGGTTTGATCACTAAAATAGGAGTGTCTTTTTGTCCTTCTAAACATGGGTGGCATTTTTCTTAAAGTAACAACCAACCT
>NW_006440643.1:466966-471693 GCF_000325575.1 Pteropus alecto | reverse complement strand
ATGATATAATTTTAGTCTCTTATTTCTGAGCGGTTGGAGCCATTTAAGCAGCTGGCCCATGGGTGGACCCCTTAGAACAAATTTGAAGACCTTACAGGGAGATACATCTTAACCAAGTCTGCACAATCTTTTTGACTATGAGGGTCGCTAGGATGATGAATCAAAACTTCACATGATTTAAATGTTTGTTTAAACATAATTTAAGCATAATAAACTGCACCTCTCTATACTATTTGAAGATGTGTCATGTGGCAGGGTCTCTCTTGACAAAGGCAGCCAGAAAGTGACTCTCTACTCCCTAGCAACTGCATTTTCAAATTGCTCTTTTCTGCTCAATAAAGGTTAAAAAGGAAGTGAAACCTTTTGTACTCTTCTGCACAGCTCTTTTCCCAGACAGAGCAGAAACGCCTGCCCATACTTTCTTCTAAGGACTTGCTAAGAAAGCGTTGAAAATAGAGGGCAAGAAGTGTTTTTGTTTTGCTGGCCGTTCTTTGGCTATGCAATGAAAACAAAAAGATGACATTGAATTTGGCGGTTGAAACTGCAGCACCGTTGTTTCTGTGATGACTGGCTTGACAAGCCCACAGTATTCTAGGAGCATGAGCCTGTCCCAAGAGCCAACTCAGCCATTTCTCAAGATTGAAAGGACTGGGGCCCTTCGGTAGTGTTTCCTTTTCATGACCTTTAGAGCAACGAGCTGGGCAGAAATACATGCAAATAAAAACCAGGAACCCCAGAGAGCAACCAAATCATTTCCAGACAGACTGATAATGAACTTCAAGCCTTCAGCTCAAATATCATTGATTTAAATCAATTTGTTCTAGCTCTTTTATGAGGATAAATACACAAACTTACATTATTAGAATTCTCTCTGCACTAATACTGGCATGCGATTTTTTTTTTTAAAAGGCAGACTGATGGTTTGTTTTTTTTTTTAAATCTAGCATTTACATCTCAGTAAAGTCGGCAGGATGGGGGGTAGCGAATCTAGCATTGAATGAAAACACATAAAATACTTTCGGATTTCCATTCCCTGGTTTCGAAGGTCCCCCCCCACCCCTTTATTACCATAAAGCTTTTAAATTTAAGCCAGGTGTGAGCTCTGAAGGAGAAGGAAGCTGCATTTTATGTGCTTTTGTGTCCAGACAACCAGAAATGGTAGTGTCAGCATCTGTGGAATGCAAGAATCTTCATCCTCCTTATCCTTCTGTTCTTCTAATCTATCCTTCTAATTCTTCTATGTAGGATAATAGATTTGAATCATGAGTTCCTGGGTCAGTGGTCCTGAGGGTACTGCTGGGATTATACTAAGGAGAAGTTTAGACAGATGCTACTTTATCTCTAAAGTCTTCCTTTTTCTTTGTTCCATGTGCCAAGAGATCTATTGAGAAAATCTGCCCTGAGCTACCCCAGAGGCTTAGCAGCCTTACTTCTTTCTCACTTCTTGTTAATCATTTGCATTTCTATGGCCTATTATAGCTAAACATTTCAAAGAACCTCATAAAAGGTGAGAATTTAATTGAACCATACTTCTCTGTCTCCAGGATGAATATGACACCATTTTGCTCATTTCAGAGCTGGAAGATTAAGGCCCAAAAGTTGCAAAGATATTTCTCTTTCCGAATTTTGTGTATATATATGGTATGTGAATAAATCATTCAGCACAGTAAAAAAAAAAAAAAAAAAAAAAAAAATTTTTTTTTTTTTTAATTTTTCCCCCCGTTTGGGTTGGAAACAATCCCTTTGCAGTGATTTTGATGATTCTTTCTCCAGCCCTTAGCTTTAACTTAGTCACAAGTTCCGTTAACTGAACTGCCATTATAGAACCGATAGTAACATCTACCTCTGTGACGCGGAAGCCACAAAGAAATTAGCTAAAGAATTAATATCCTCCTTTTCAAGGGCTTTCATGATCTTTCTCCTCTATGAAAGTCCCTCGATCTCTCCTTGTCTGAGTTTTCTATTTATATTGCTATATCAATGGTTCTAAACTTTATTAAAAATTTTTTGTGGCCCTTCCATAAGATACTATAGTTATTTTTCGGAATTTTGAAATTTACTACAAAGAGAAAGGTCTTCTAGCTAAAGAATTGCGTTCATTTGAGTGGGAAAAGACATATTTGCTATGGAATCTTTCATCCCTGCCATAGCTCTGTGAGCCCAGGGGAGCTGGGCCCGCAGTGACCAATCTCTCTACTTGTTTTCACGCGGCCATTTGAGTGCTTCCTTGCCTGGTTTTCTAATTGCTTCTCAGCGTTTAGTTTTCAAGGAGGAGAACTAGGCCATCTTTTTATCTCTCACAGGCTGGCAACACAGTACTGCTTCAGAGACTGGTTGTTAACATGTTGCTCTCTGTCCATTCTCTAGATTCTCTTTTTGCCTAGGAAGAGACACTGTGTGACCTTTCGAACAAATCTCTGGTTGCCGTAACTTGTTTTATATTTTAGTGTAAAGTAAAGGGCCTTTACCCTCCGTCTAGTAAGAATCTGACCAAACATCTGCGGATTAACAGTTTCCATCTTTGCTGACTTTGTCTTTTGAAGCTCGTTTTGCTTTTTTTTCTCACTGTCACAGGGCCTTTCAGTTTTCTGCTGAGCAAAAAGGTTCCAAAGACCTAATCCCTCCGGAGAGGAACCTTAGGGCCACTTGGCTGGATGGATAAAGGGTCCAGGCCTGACCCTTTGGCTGCTGGAATAGTTGAGTGAATAAAATGGCCCCCTTAACCACCTTTTCTACCTGTACTTTAGTCTTGGTTGCAGAATTGTTTGTTTCTAATGTCTTTTCATCATTGTCTTTACAATGATCTTATCGAAAGTTATCCTAAAAATTGTTGAAAAGATTCCATTATTATTTGGCACAGAGCTAACCTTTGGGTTCCTTTGTGACTATTGCTTTGCTCTTAACATGTGGCTGGTATGGACTTGTTTTGAAAATCCCGATACTGGAACACATCCTCCCCTAGTAAAGTCACCTACACCTCCCACATGGGCTGGTTTGAAGCAGCTTCTTTATCTAATTGGCAATGACCCCAGAACTTTACCTCCACCATGAAAATTCCCCAGTTTACTCAGCTTCCAAACCTCATTATTTCTTCAATTATTTAGGTTGCTGGATGTTGAACGTGAATCACCTGAACTGTGGCTGCATAGAATTGGTCGGGACCTACATGAGTCTCTCTGTGTAAGAACTACTAAGAGCTCTTCATTGGGTCTAGAAACCGGCTTATGTTGCCTTCTTCAAAAATAAGTGGAAAGCTTCTTCATTTTAAATAATGTGCAGGGATTTGCCATTGGCTCTAGTTTATTTTTTAATTGCATGGTTCTCTGATGTCGGGGATTCAAATTCAGGCATATGATGGGAGCTGCAGCCAAATTGTATGAGTCTGCTCTTGGCTTCTAATTAGCCATGTGACTTTGGGCAGATCACTCTCTCTGGCTTTGATTTTCTCATTTGCAAAATGATGTAATTGGATCAGGTTCTTTCCAGGCCTCTTTCTGGTCCTTTCCACCTCTAAAGGTCTGTGATAAGTAGGTCAGCCACGTCATCTTGGGTTCCAGCGCAGCACCCTAATGCCTAGTGCATTCCTTGCACGCACACACATCTCCATGTAGGGCTCCCTGGTTTTTAAAGAAGGGCAAATGGAAAAGGAGACCTGAAACCCACATACTTTCAGTTCTGACTTAGTGAGTTTTGAATTTAAATGCTTTCGCATATGAAACAGTGAGTGGGCAGGAGAATCCTACAAAGAGAGTCCCGAGGCTGGATGAGCAACACACAACCCCTTTCTATCGATGATTCGCGTTTGGAACTAAAACACATCACTGCTCAAAGCCAAAAAAAGAAAAAAATAAGAATAAGCAAAAGAAAAAAGAGAACCCACCACACCATGTGAGAGGCACTGCTGAACAAAGAGAAATAGAACATGGTGGCATGTGTATCCACGTAGGCTCTTGGCCAACCCACCTACTTCTAATGCTGCTACACCTATATATATCAGGATGGTTTCTGGGGTGGAGGACTTTACTTCCAGCCTCGAGAGTTAAAAAAAAAAAAAAAAACAAAAAAGCAGTGCTAAGAGGGAAAACTGCTGGGACCGATGCTACATGCTGTGGCATCTTCCAAGTAGCTCTGCGGGGTGAATAACACTTGAGTTGAGATGTGTGACGATGTTGGGACCAAGAATGGCGAATGATACTGTATCACCATCGCTTCCTACTGCTTCCTACAGGCAGAGATCCCTGTTATTCAGGGATCTGAGCACGGTGCAGATCATGTTTGCAACTTTTACATTTATTTGAGTCCTGACTAACAGATGAGTTCCAGGCAAATGATTATCTGCATGATTTTTTATAGAATTTTGATATACCGGTCCTTAAATAAAATATAAAAACCAGTCAGGAAGTGAGGAAGTTCTGAAATGTTGCTTGGGAGTGTCGAGAGAAGATGGAGAGAAATTCTAAGGATTTAAATAGGAAGAACTAGTGAGGAAAAACATATGACACTATTACATTGGAATTTTTCCTTTTTTGGCTATTCCTGAATTTCCATAGTTATAAGCACTCATCTTAAGCTATTCCTCTGATATTTTTACGTCTTAGAAAAATGAAGAGTTCATAACAGACAACAGCTTGTAGGCCTGGAGCATTTGTAACTGGCTCTTTGAAAGACGTTAACTTATCTGCCCAGCAGTGACTTTTGAAGCTTTCCTTGGGTTTTTTTTTTTTTTT
>NW_006440643.1:457808-466918 GCF_000325575.1 Pteropus alecto | reverse complement strand
TTTTGGGCGGGGAGGGGAGGCAAATTACTTTTTCTGTTTAAATACTGGAACTCCTGGAGAACATCTGTTTCTCAGAGAATGATAAATAAGGAAAAGAGATATACATATAATGTTTTAAAATACATCATCAGTTCTGTGAAAGTATCTAAAGAAAACATGACATACAGGTTTGTGGGGAAGTGTTCCAGGGAAGTCAGACCTTGAGGAGAAAATAACATAATGTTATTAATGTTAAATAAATGAGAATTGAAAGTCATGCTGATTTTCTTCTTAGGGTTAGAACATTTGGGGAACCATTTAAACATAAATACTCAAGGTTCTCCTAAAGGATGTTAATGATGGGAAAGACTGATTTCTCTGTATGCCTGGGCCTGTCCCAAATCTTGGAGGTATACAGTGTCTAAAATGTACAGAGTTCCTGTCCCCAAGGGGCTTGCATTCTAGTGAAGGGTCACTGACAAAAAAACAAACAAACCCCCAAACAAAGAAATATATAATATGTCAGACATATTGACAAATGCTTTGGAGGAAAGTAAAATAGGGTAAAGGCAATGGAGAGAGCATGGGAGGGTGGGGATCCGTGCCATTTGACATAAATTATGATCATAGAGATCGTTAAGTCTAATCACCATTCTCCCTCTGCACAGATGAAATAGCTGAAGCATTGAGAGTTGACCCAAGGTCCCCAGTTGCTTAGTGGCCCCTTGGGAATAAAGCCCAGCTCTCATGGCCCAAGACAGTACTGTTTCCTCTTGCCTTCACCCTAGGCTTGCCCACTGTTGGAAATAAGTGGCTGCCACCAGATTTTGAGGTCTATCATGTCTACGCTTTGTAATCAGTTTATATTTATTCTCTCATCAGCACAAAATGAACTGTGCGACGCTGTTCCATATCAACTTACGCCAGTGGGAGAGATACTTAACATTTAGAACAGGTTAATTTGCTAGTGGTCACTTGGGAGTTGTCAAGCGTTGACCCGACCAACTGTGTGGTCGATAAGCATTGATGACGCTACTCATCACTCCTTACCGTGACCTGACATGTTCAGGAGTGGAGCCCTGCTTCTCTGAGTCTGGTGTGCACAGGGGTCAGCTGAGAATGGTGCGGCAGTGCGGATTCTGATGCACGAGGTCTGCGGGCGGCTGAGACTCCGCATCTCCAGCAAGCTCCCATGGGAGCCGATGCTGCCAGTCCAGGGTCCACACTTTGAGTAGCGAGGGTCCGGGCGCCTCTGCTCCAGTTTGCTCAGCACAATTGAGAAAGAAACCTCCCAGTTAAAGCTTGCATTTTTCTCTCTTCATTTGCCCATTGCCCTACTCCCCTTCTGTGGAAGAATCCAGCTTTTAAACAAAAACGTTATGAAACACCAGTGCCAAGCCCAAATTATAATGTTAGACACGTAATTATCTGGGCCAAAAACAGATGTCTCAGACTGGGGTTTAGTTCAACCCACTGTCCGGGCCACAGGATCAAGTCGCTAGATTGAAGAGGCCACACGGCATATATAAAAGAAGGGTCCATTTGCCCGAAACTCAGGGAGGTGAGAAGTGAATAAGGGTCACCGTTGAATAACTAATGCCGGAAGCCTCCCCTTCCCACCAGATTGCAAGCCGAGATGCCTGCATGTAATCTTGGCTGCAAGGGTGACTCAGTGTGTGTCTGTAAATGAAAGCTTTCCTCCTTGGCTGAGAAATAAAAATAGCAAAGAGCGTGCGCCATGATGGGGCTTTTCCTCGACATGGGGCTGCTGCTGTCCACCGTTACTTGCCTTTGCTTAAGCCATCTTGAAGGAAGGCGTGAGCATGAGTGAAGACCCAGTCAGGGTCAGGCTGGCAGAACCAGTCTGTAGAGGTAGGCTTCGTGCAAAACCTTCCTTCTACTGCTCTTTACGTTTGAGCATATTTGCTCGCTTGCTAAAATGTCTTGCTGTCAGCAACCTTGACTGACCATGCTCATGTGAACGCATGTCCCGGGGACTCAGAAGCCCGCTCTGGAGGGAAATGCCACCTCCCACCCCCACCATGATTTGGCTGAGTTTGGGAGAACTGGATTCCTTAAGTCTTTTTGCAAGCTCAGTTCCTTCTCAGAGGAAAATGGCGACAAGGATAATAAGAAAAATTAAATTGATATCTCTAAGTGGACAAAAGCCGCGCGAGTCTCATTATTCTTATGGAGGCAAAATCAGTTCTGCTGGGCCTAGATTTTGCCAGCTATGTGGGACTTCATTCTACTTTGAGGCTTTGAGCCATTGGTCAGCATTCAGTAAGACCCAGTGCAGGATGTGAGGACAGGGTGGTGACTAGGTGGTAGACACCTGACTTTAGATCTCTAGGCATTTGCCAAAACCTTTTAGACTGACTCATTCCTTCTACAATCCAGACCGTAATCACCAACAGAAACTGTCATTCATCTTGGGACAGCTGAAATCTCCCATCATGTTCTCAATAAGACAAATGGGATGCTCTGGAGTACTAACCAATGCTCCAGAAGGGTGGACTTCACTCTGGGAATTTTTGCTGGTCACTTTGTTCAAAGTTGAGCTAGAGAGGTGGCAAGTAGAGGTACGCCTCTCTTGTTAGTTACTAGAATGCTTTTCCATGACCCAGAGAAGCCATCTAGGGAAACAGACTAGTTCCCCGGCCAGTATTGCCTTCCAGCCTTGGGGAAGGGAATGGCAAAAGCAAACACCTTATTTTCTTTCACCAAATCTCAATTCATTGCAGCATCTCAAGGATAAAGCTGTGAGGTGACCCACTTGGGACAGGCCTGGGGTTTCCTGCATGAGATTGTGATCTCAGCTTGGCAAACGCCAACCGTTTCTAGAGGGAGGTTTTAGGAAAACAAAGAAAAGAAAACCCTTTTAACTCAAATGGCCCTTGTCACTGTCACTTCGAATGGCTAAATCATTTGTATTTCAATTGTCCACACTTTTAGACATGTGTAGGTAAGGGGACACCAACTGATAGGGCCACTCTGTAGCTCTTCAGAGCGAGCCAGGCCCCAGGGACAAAGTGGAGTAGGGAAGAACAGAGAAAAGTTCAATCCATTTTTTTTTTTTATTGTGCCACTAATCTTAAAACATTGTAATTTTTAAAAAGCAAAATAGTATGCTTATTTTCATTTGAATAAACTTTTTACTTTGGGATATTTTTAAATTCACAGGAAAGTTGCAAAGACAGTACAGAGTTCCCACATATCCTCATCCAGCCCCCTAATGACGGCATCGTTCCCTTGTCAAATGTAAGAAACTGACGTTGAGGCAGTACTGTTAACCAAACTCCAGACTTCACTGGGCTTTTGTCAATTTTTCCATGAATGTTCTTTCTCTATTCCAGGAGCCAAGCCAGGGTACCATACTGCATTCAGTAGCATGCTTTTTGCTAGAAAACCTCTTGAACTGATCTAGCTGACATTCGCAGCAGCCTTACGGAGCAGGGCCCTTGGCAAGACCAACTCTGGGAGACAAAGATGTCTAATAGTCAAGCAATTCACTGTCTGGTCGTTGAGGTCGATGTACAGATACCACCATGGGAGGCGCACAGTCAGAGGGTTTGCAGACGGGGCCTTGGGATGGTGGAGCAAAGGCATAGCTGTGCCCAGGCCCCACTGAGGACTCATTTGCTATGAGCCCAGGAGAATCAGAAGTCAGTCCTGGGAGGGAAGTCTGGGCAGGTGACAAACAGGGCTGTACTCAATCCGACTTCAGTAGGAAAGGGAACGTACAATGGGCTGCTGAGCCCATCATTCTATATGTAAGTAAACACTCTGAACTGGCCAATGTCCTGGGCTCCAAAAATGGGATACTCATGCGTGGGTGTGCACATATGTGTATGTGTACGATTTTCAATCGGGGCTCATTAGGAAGAAACCCCATCAATCTTCCCTTCCCTTCCCTTCCCTCCCCTCCTTCCCTTTCTCCCTTCCATCCTCCCTTCCTTTCTTCCCTCCTTCCATCCTTCTTTCCTTCTTTCCCATATTGTAGCTGAACAATTCGATTTTACAGCAAGGAACTCACCGAAAGAGTGCCTTTGTTCCCAGGCTAAAAGCACAAGAAAACAACCAAAATCCTGAAGCACGCCAGAGGCCAGATAGAAAATCACCTGCCTAATCTGTGGCTTATTTTGTCGGTGGCGATCATCTCTGCCCTTTCCTCACCCCAGTGGTGCTGACTCTCATCACAGCGGAGGCTTAAGTAGTGAAAGGAGCACCCATTTCCCCCACTGAAACCAAATGGCTGCAGGAGAAACGGGGCCACCCGACTGCCATACAGCCTCAGCTGGGTCAAAGAGCTGAGAGCAGCGCTGGGCATCCACTGGTGTCAGAAGCAATGGCAGTGTGAACCTATAGGACTCCGGGTAGAGTTCAGCCAAAGTGTTCCCAAGTTCCTATTTCCATTTCAAAGCTCAGCTTCTGTTTTCCCACAAGAATTTGCTTTTATTATGCAAAGAAGGCCGAGTTGTAGCACGGATGCTCTTCTACTCTGGTGTTTCACAAAACTCCCACCGTGCACTCTGCACTCGCTCTCCAGCAAACCCAGAATTTAGCAGTGGAAATGGGAGAAAAGGGCGAGACTCACGTAGAGACAGCCGTCCATGGGCAGGGCCTGGAGGTCGAGAAGGCAGGAAAAAGTGTGTCTGTCACGGCTGAGTGGGAAGCCAGGGTGACTTCAGTAGCTGAGGGGACCTTAAGCTTTCTGACTGTCAGGTTTTTTTTCATCTGTAAGCGAGAATCTTATCATCTGCCCTGTCTATTTTTACAGGGCTCTCATAAGAACTCAAAAAACAAATGAAC
This sequence comes from Pteropus alecto, assembly GCF_000325575.1. Classification (NCBI taxonomy): domain Eukaryota; kingdom Metazoa; phylum Chordata; class Mammalia; order Chiroptera; family Pteropodidae; genus Pteropus; species Pteropus alecto. The sequence continues at coordinate 462,127 of NW_006440643.1, read as the reverse complement.
TCAGAGGTCATTGCCTGGTATGATAGTCCTCCAGAAAAGGGTGACTCTCGTTCGTATTACTTCATGTATCATAAAAGAGCACTTTCGTGCATTTGGATTCCTAGGACATGTGAGGATCTCACTGCAGTAAAAAGAGAACAAACTCTGTGCTGTTAAGATGGAAATACGTAGGTCTTTGCCTGTTGTGGTAGACAGAATAACGACTGCGAACACGTCCATGTCCTAAACTCCAGAGCTTGTGAACACGTTATGTTACAAGGCAAAGGGAAATTCAGGTTGCAGCTGGAATTAGGGTTGCTGAGCAGATGAATCTTAAGATAGGGAGACTGTCCTAGAGTATCCGCGTGGGCCCTATGTCATCACAAGGGTCCTTAGCAGTGAAAATGGAAGATGTAAATATGCAGAGAGATGGCATTACGAAAAGGACTTGGCCTGGCATTGTCAGCTTTGAAGACAGAGATAGGGGCTGTGAGCCAAGGGATGTAGAAAGCCTCTAGAAACCGAAAGAGACAGACCATGTATTCTCACCAAAGAGCCACCGGAAAGGAAGGCCATCTTACCAATGCCTTGATCTTAGCCCAGTGAGATCCGTGTCAGACTTCCGATCTGTAGAATTAAGATTTAAAAATCGTTTTGTGTTAAGCCGCTGAGTTTGTGGTAATTTGTTACAGCAGCAATAGAAAACTAATACACCTGTCCATAGAAATTCTACAGTAATGGCACATTCTTGCCTATAGCAATGCAATCTTTAATTGGCTGCACGGTTCGTCGGGGACCTCCTTCTTTCTCCTCCTCGTGAATAATTATAGGCGAATTAGTATTGTTTCCTTCATTTGTCTGCAACGAATTGCACAGCTATTTGCAGAGCTCTTTTTTATACTTTCTATCACGGTTGCAAAGATTTATATACAAAATACTCCTGCCTGATTCAGGTCCCCTGGTTTGACTTTGAACAGGGTGTGCCAGGGGTAAATGAAAAGGGAAATTCCTCCTCAAGGGCAAAGTGATGTTGATAAATTCCAACTGAAAATATTTACAGAAAAAGGATGAGTAGGGTCAAGTGGGCCTTTCTCCCTGCGATTTCAAGGTTTCCCTGGGAACAGTGCAGATGGCATTGCTTTCTCCTTCGCTGACTTCTCAAAGGACAGAAGCCCCATCCACACAGGTTAACCCCCTAGAGGAGCTCAGAGAGGGACGGGAAAATGCAAACTCCTAAATAAACATCTGTAAAAGGATTTGCAACTAAGGAGAAGGAAGTTCTGAGGCCTGCTAAAAGGGAAGGAAGGGCTGTATTTGCTGGCCAGGGATCGCATTTCCTGTTGTGAAGCCGAAGGCTGTTTCTTAACAGCTGAGCGGCTACAAATCTCTTGTGCTATAATGAGGAAGCGATGCTCTTGGTTCCTCTGTATTACAGGAGTTATAGCCACTACCGCCCAGCGAAATAGATGTAGGAAGAAGAATGGGACACTCGCTCTTGCAGATACAGCTTTTTTTTTTTTCTAATTGCAAAAAGATCTTTTCATAGGCAGTGTTATCGAATATGCAGAACACCCTTTATTCTTGTGTACGCTCTTTGCTTGCCTGGAGGTTAAAATACTCGAAAGAAATAAGCACCCGCCAGGGAGGCCCTGTCACGGGGATTAGTTGTCGGGGATTAGTTGTCGTCTCACAGGCAGGAGCTACAAAGACTCATCGACATCTCTGTGCCTCAGTTTCCTCATCTCTAATGGGAAGGGTAATAAAAGTTACGCCATATACTCGTGAGAATTAAGAAGAGCAATATATGAAGCCTGCACTACAGTGTCTGGTGCTATAAAATGCTTGATGAGTGTTAGCTATTTTGATTAGACAAAATAGATGTACAGTCATGAAAGAAAATAAAATAAGCGAGTCACCACAGGGAAGGAAATTTTGCAAGCCCATGAAATGCCACCCATTGACACATGGTATCTCTGTACCCAGCATTCAGTGTTCTCCACTTCATCTGCCTAGCTTCCTTTCTAGCCTGCTTCTCCACGACAACCGTTCAGTAAGCTTCTGCACGAGCCACGCTGGTCTCCAGGCCTTGCCCATCTCCTTCCTTGGTCTCACACAATTTTTTCTCCCTCTCATCCTCGCCTCTGCCCATCCATTCTGCTAAGAGTTTCTCTCTTTCTCTTTGAAATCTTACCCCTTTGAGCTCACAGAACTAAAAGTCACGAGGCTGCTTCTTCTTCTTCTTTTTTTTAATTTAAATAATTATTTGAAGGAACTTCAGATATCCTGCTTATGTTATGAATTTAAAAATCTGGACCGGAAAAGTTGCGTGGTTTGCCAATCTCGATTCGACTCTGCGCTTGGAAATTACGGACCATGGACTAAATCTCAGTTTTTCAAGTCCCTTGCCACTGGGCCGTACTAAATATTGGGGATTCCACTCTTCCGTCGTTGCTGTGCTCCTTCCCCCTGTAACCTTCAGAGTTTGGTCTCTTCTCTCTCCATTTGGTTCTAAGTGCTCCAGGGGAGGGATCAGAGGTAAGCTTTGAATTTCCAAGGGTATCTCTCAAATCTAAATCTCAAATCCTAGATACTGTTGAGAATCTTCAAGTGTTTATTGACATTTGCATCGAGCCAATACTTCGTTGGCTTATTCCCTTCTCACGCAAGCGTCCGTAAGGGCCAGGTTTGCTTTCCCCCTCTGCAGGCCCTGTAGATAGGTGCATCCATCTCAAGAGTGGTCCCTGACTATTGTCAACTCTGGCTGTTTTCATCACAGCAGGTGACAGTCCAGAGTCTTTCCCCAGACATTGGTTCCATCTCAAAGCCACGTCCTTAGCATTCTGCCATTGACCACACTGGAAGTGAAACCGTAGGCTCATTTTTCATGCTGGGACATAGTGTATAAGGAAGTTAAAAAGGACAGAAAGAGAACAGACCTGTTTTGTTCCCTTTAACCTCCAGTTTGGTGGCTTGCGGAATTTGGAGCAGGCTCTGGAGGCCCGCAAATTGCACCACATTGCCTCCTTTGTAGTCTCTGGGGAACCTGGCTACCACGTTCCTTTGCAGGAGGATGTAGGACAGTTTCAAATGTTCAACACTGAACACATGGCCTGGGAAACAAAGGGAAGGCAGGATCCTCACCTGTTATGATGGGGGGCAGGGCCCTGACAGGGACAATGCAGGGACTTGTGGTGGCAACTGGCACGGCATGTGTCATTTCTTCTTGTTGAAGACTTAGGCGATCCATTTGTTGAGGGGAATGTCCCTCTGTCGGCTCAATTGATTTCATATGCTTCAGGCCTTTCACACCCTGGAATTTAAATCTTTGGGGCCTTCTCTCTGACACAGCCTCCTGGTAGAATTAACTATCGCTCCGGTCAGGTCATTCATACTGACTGGTCTTCGACATGTTCCAGATACCTCGGAACTATCACTCTGCAGTTCTCAGCATTTCCGAGGAGAAAAACCACGGCCGGGCCTCTCCCCCCATTCATAGCCTTTCGCCGACTAAGTCGGGTCCATCTTCTGTCTTAGCCCAGAAATATTATTTCCTCTCATAACCTTAGAAGGTTGGACCAGATGGCAAGCACCTATCAGTTTCAACATGCTCAGCATTTCTTTTCTCTTTGGTGCGATACAGGGAAAAGAAAGTCGGATTTGGTGTCGGGTTTGGGTTCCAATGGTAGCAATCCTGCTTCCTGGCTATGTGGAGTTCAGTGCGTTCACATCTCTAAGTCTCAGTTTCCTCATCTCTAAAATGGGAGTTATAACCCTAGTCTCAAAGGGCCGCGGCGTAAGCATTAATGAATGAGGTCATGCGCGCAAAGGGTCTAGTACAATGCCTGGCACACAGAGACCGCTCGACGCATTTAGTTATTACCGTGTTAATAACAGTGTCTTTTGTGGGATTAAAAATCAAACGAACTGGTCAGGTGACTCCATACAATAATATGTTAAAATCCCAGGAAAGAGCAAATGCCATTCCCTGCCATCAGCCCTCTAGTCTTTTTCCTTCCTAATCTACTGTTATTGCAGACTTTTTTTTTGGTCTGGTTTCCACCATATTTTACTCTGTCATGTATTCCATATAATGTAGTGAATTAATCATTTTTTTACCTAACCAACCAGTCTACAATGCCAAATAATCAAGATGGCAGTTTCCACCATCCTGCCGGATATGATGTGATGAAGAAGCAGTGGCGGCCTGGGATCGTCCATGGCCACGCAGTGAGCAGCACCCCAGGTTTTCCGTTGATGATGCTTAGGAGAGCATTGAGTTCTGCATGGACAGGAGCGAGGGTGTTTAGGGGCTGCTGGGAGCTGGACCTGAGAGGCCAGAG
>NW_006440643.1:455208-457791 GCF_000325575.1 Pteropus alecto | reverse complement strand
CGAGCAGCTACCATGGAACCGACACCGGCCACACACTATTTCTCATAACCCTTCGGCCATCATTCATTCATTCATTCATTCATTCATTCATATTTAAAATTTTAAAAAGTTAGACATTTATACAATCCATGAAGTGATTCCCCCAATTACTCTAGCACCCGTCTGGCATTATAAAAACCATTACAATAATATCGACTATATTCTCCATGCTATGCTCTAAATCCTCGTTGACTGTTTTGTAACTACTGATTTGTACATCTTCGGTCCTTCGTGTTCTGCCATTCTTAACGCAGACATTTTTGTCTTTTATTTTAATGAGGAAACCAAGATCCAGAAAGATTAAGTAACTTCCTCAGAGTCCAGCCAGGCTGTCTGACTTTACAGCCGTGGCCTTTTCTGCCACGCTGCTGGACTCACAGCAACGAGAAAGGGATTGCTTATTTCGCCCATACTCAGGATGCTTGGTTTTCTGTATAACTCAGTTCTCTCTGAGATGTCTCGGGCCATTGGATGACAATTTTCACACATATTTTCATCTCTCTCTAGCCTCCCTGGGTGTGTCAAAAAGTCACTCATTGCGTACTTTCCAAAATGAGAGAGCTCGAATTAGACTTTCGAATCATAAGACCCATTTGAACAGAATTAAAATATTCCACCTGATACCCTTACACATTGCTTTGAATCCATCTCCAATAGATATCTTCCTGATCGAATGTAATTTTAAGAAATGTGCTTTTGCCTGACTCACATTCAGTATTCAGTAAACCCACCCCCTCCCAGCTATTGCTACTTGGAAGAACATCGGTCTAAGAAATCAGAGACAGCTCCTTGTCACAAAAACACTCGGAATTTCCCCACAAACACAAACTCCCATGACAACCAAACAAAAAAAGAAAAGAAAGAAACTCACTATCTTAAAGCCACCAGCTATAATTCCTGTCTGCCAAAAACTGCAGTATAGTATAAATCCTGTTTAAAATTTTATTTTTATGATTGACATGAAGAATGACCCTGAGTTTAAAAGTCCTTTTTTGCTGCTCTATTTTTCTTCTAAACTGGTATGGAGATATTAGTATATATCATCTATCCAATGAATGAATTGATAAATTGATTAGTCTGTATTGTCAGTAGTCATTTTGACTATCTCCCCACATTTTGATCTTCTGATAATCTTCACCGTTTTCTCCCAGTGAGACTGTCTGGGCTGGTGTATCTCTCTATGACACAGTGAGGAATCAGTTGATACAGTGTAGGCCAAAATGATTGCTCTATTTCCGTTTTCCTCCTAAAAGTAACGCACAATTTAACATCACTGATTGCGACTGATGATTCATTCTAAATGAATTTCACATTTATTTTGCTACACATGGTTCAGTTCCAAGCAACACCGTTACCAAGGTCTGCTTGTGGATTCAATTCTGAGGCACAGTAAGAGGTGCAAGACTCTGTGGTAAAGAGAGGTTTAATTTTGTCGTCCTGACGTCCGCCCAACTCGTTAGAATCTTTAAGTTGGGATATTGTGGGACACACATCACAAACGGACCCCTTTCTCCCCTCCCCCAATCACATTTCCTTTTTCTGTACCCTGGACAAAGAACATATGAGGTTTCCTGCCCAGTAAATTCTCCATATGTGCTTATCCCTGGAGTAGTTTAAAAATCAGAGCTGGGGGGCCCGTTTTTCTCTCCATAAATCACCAGAGAATCAGTCTCTGACAGATCAGCAGCTGGAATGACTTCCAGCCAATCCTGGGACGATTCTTTTCTTCCTGAGGAGTGATTTTCAATGCCCCCGGGTTACTCTCTGTGTTATCTGTGGCTGCTGATACCATGCCCTGCTCAGTGCGTTTTAATTAACTCGCTAAATTTTGCCATCTCTCTTATTCTCTGTATGATGTCATGTGTGTTGTAGCACAAGATTTCGAGCTCCTCCCCAATTATCTCTCTTCAGAGCAGCTATTCTGCATGAAGGTTTCCTACAAGATTTTTCATAGTATCCAACTGTCTTAAAGGAAAGTTTGAAATCACCTAAATACCCAAGTAAGGGACATCAGTCAGATAAAGTATAATATAACACAATAGTATAAACATCTATTTAAAATAAGGCATCTGAAGCCTATTTTAATATTATGGAAAGTTTATAATGCCACAGTGAACATCCTTGTACTGGCTCATGCATAGTTATGCAGGAAATTCTGTAGGATATATTTCCAGGAGTGGAATTGCTCATTCAAAATGTTTAATCAAGTCCAAAGGCCCTGGGATGGGGGCGGGGGTTGAGACTGCTCACTGTAGTTGCAGGGTAGGAGAGAAGATCTATGTTGACTGCTGGGTGGTCCTGGGATGTGAGGGATGGGAAGAAGCCCACAGGCCTTATGCTGTTGTGATCGGATTCTCTGGCGATGGACGGCCAATGGAAGGTTTAAAGCAGGAAAGCATAAAATAGTTATAGTACAATTATTACGATCATTTCTGAGATATCATCTTTCTAATGAGATGAGGAAAGAGGCCTTGGGCTGGAGGTATAGATTGGGGGACTCAGTCCAAGAACAGGTGGAGATGGCCAATCGGCAAGACAGCAGGA
>NW_006440643.1:452437-455159 GCF_000325575.1 Pteropus alecto | reverse complement strand
CACACTGTGATCTCAGCTCCGGTGTTTGCTTTGCTTTAGGGTTACCAGCGTTCTGCCCTTTGGCCACAGTAAAAAATGGGAGTAACTTGAAAGGAAACTCTGCGCTTCCCCCCAGAGAACAACAGCTTGTTTACCTGAAATGGAAAATTCCTTGAAACAGGATTTGCCAGCTCCCGGGGATTTTTAAGTACTGAGGTCAATCTGCATTTCCACTTGGATAAGATCAGGATTAACTAAAAACTGAAACTTGGGGACCAGCCTGGAGTTTTAAGACTTCTATTTTCATCGTCGATTCTCTCCAGTTTTGCTTTAGACCTTCTATAAACTGTTGCCACTCTCACTGTCTCCCGATTCCATAATAGTTTGGGCATCACATTTCCATGACTTGACTCCCTACACAGATTCTGCTATAAAGTTGTTTCTACGACAAAGCCACAGTGGATCGATTCAGTCAAGTAACTGCTCAATAGAAGGGCGGGGAAGCCGGTCCAAGCAGGGATTTGGTGTCAAGTAAACAGTAATACGTTTTTTGTGTTTGTTTGTTTGTTTTTTAGTAACACTTTTTTTTTTTTTTTTAATTGAATGGGGCACGTTTCTCTTTCCGGCCAGTTGTTTTGTTGTGTGGATGGAGCGTCAACGGGCCCAGGTATCATTTCCTGAACAACCCTTCTCTATTCTTCCTGGTGGCTCTGGACTCCGTCCTGCTGTCGTCTCTATCTACAGTTTACAATCTATCTGAAATGTTGGAATTGTGGAAAATCAGGAGGGGGGAGTCCGGGGTGCTTCTGTCAAACAGCTTCCTCACCTCATCACTGATAGAGAACGGACCTGTCTGTCCCACAAGGAGGGAAAGTGTGAACACTGTTGCACCATAGGAAGTGATTCACAGTGCCCTGTGGGTCTCTCTGATTCACTGAACAGTGCTAGGTAACTAGACAAAAGCAAATATCAAATTACCCAATTCAGGACGATTAGCCAGCTGGTCACCAAGCCAGCAGTTTCTCTGTTCCGCGCCGGCATCCTCAACGTGGGACATTATCTTCAAGGGGCACATCGGGTCCCTTTCTTTTCGCTCTCACAGTTCATCCCAATTGTGCCCTTTTCTTCCCCCTCTCAGGAGCATGCATGCCCCCTGCCTTTTTTCGGTCTTACAGTGACCATGGCCATTTAGTGCTGACGCTTGAAAAGGAACCCCGCTCGAGGCTTGCGCAGCTGGGGGAAATGCTGATTTTCCTTTGAATTCAATAGACAGCTGATGAGTTTTCCATCCCTTCGGCTCTGGGAACTGCTCTCGTGTCCGCTGGTGGGTGTTGGCAAATATGAAGCGGTGGCCTTGCTTCCCTTCTTCCAACTCATAAGTGGATGGTCGTTTACGCAGGTTTGATTGGATTTTGAAAATAATTTAGAACTCTGTGTGTGTGTGTATGTGTGCATGTGTGTGTGTGTAAAAAGAAAAAACTTTACTGACATGAAGCCATGGTGCCGAGAGTGGGTAACCAAGACAAAGGGTGGTCTCTTCTGTCCCTTGACTGGCCATGTTTAGGAAAGAGCTTGGGTTGGCAGGAAAGGAAGCTGGTTCCACCTTCTCACATTAGCCTCTTCAAAAATCTTTTTTAAGAATGAAAAGTTTCCTCAGATCATAGTACAACAGAGCATAATACTTACCCTCGCCATCTTCTATAGATGATGAATGTAGGCCATTTTATAAAAACGAGCGAGAGAGATTTCGATGTGAGAATAAAAACAGAAAACCATTATATCTACAAAGCAATTCAATCTAGACCACAGCCAGTACTAGTCAGGCTACTAGTAAGTGACTAGAGAGGCAAAGACTAACTTGAACGTAAGAACTTCAATCACTTGGACACATGTCCGATTCTCTTTAAGAACGCTGCAGAGAATTCATGACCTAAATCTCTGAACTTGGGTATTTCCAAGGAAACTCCCCGACTTCCCCACTGTCTTAGATTAAATACAATTAATGAAATACCCGACAGGCCCCAGAGGTCTTCTGTGTAATTAGATCGGCAGCAGTACTAGGCACCAGCAACTGAGTTTTAGATTTCTCTCCAACCAAGACCTCTTAGGCTTAGTAGCATATCCAAGTGGAACAAAGCGGGGAAAAAAACCAGGAAGACAAACAAAAACTAAACCGCTGGTGAAATCAAGAACCTAGGATTTCCCTGAAAGCAGACAGCTGAACTCACATCACCAGTGAGACCGAAAGGAACGTTACTCAGAGTTTGCTCAGTGCTGGGTACAATTCATTCCCGATGTCTTAATAAAATATGGGTTGGTAGCAATACGATTCTTGTGTTTTAATATAATTCGGGTCAGTATCATTAGCCGCATTTTACAGATAAAGAAACTGGGGCTCTGAAAGTCGCCAGCAATCCTGAGGTCTAGAAGATTGCAAGGCCAGGACTCAAACCCCAGGACTCTGAGGCAAGAGCATATGTTGTTTTCTTACCAGTCACACCTTAAGTAGCCTCACTGGAAAAAGATGATTTCATGTATTTTTAAAAGTGAGGATGTGGGTGGTGGTGGTGGGATAAAAATGTGGCCCAAGAGTATCTTAAAAGGAAGACAGCTCATTGGCACGCCAGGTCATGAAATGAGACCAGGATGCGAACGTGAACTAGTAAACCACAATGCACATGGGAATGGCCCAGACACAATTGACTGCACCATCTGGAAAAGCAGTGAAGCCTACCAAGAAAGA
>NW_006440643.1:447333-452399 GCF_000325575.1 Pteropus alecto | reverse complement strand
GCAGAAAATTATATGGGTTTATGTCGAGCAAAGATCGATATCTCATGTTTCTTTTCAGTTTAAGTAGTTTTCCTACTGAAGATATATCCCCTCGCCCTGAGCCGACTCGAGTTTATTGGTCGAGGGCAAAAACGGGAGGAAAGCCAGTTGGGAACTGACATTCTTTTTAGGTTGAGGCTCTACTGGTGAGACCCCAACTTGGAACAAACCTCCAGGATTTCGATGACAGAGATCGCTTTCTTAATAAACAACTTTGGAAATTCTTTTTCATGGTCTTTTGGTCTTCGTGTGTTTCTCACCATTTTATCAATAGTCTGTAGGCTGGAAGAGAAAACCCTGCTCCCTAGATTTTAAGATAAGCTAATGGAGAGAAAGATGAGAGATGAAAGATAAGTACCCAGCAACTTGGAAGACAGGATCAGAATTGGAAAGACATCAAAGGAAATTGAAAAAGGATTCATAAACAGTACAACAAACACTTGTTGAATGAGTGGCAAAAATGTGAGGCAGTTCTGGGGAAGACGGAGATGGAGAAGCAGATTATAAAGCAAAAGATCTGTGGCTCGTAATTATGGTACCTGTGCTTCTGAAATAGAAACCCGGCGAGCATAAATATACTTCGTAACACCAGTTCATTGAGCATCTATGCGGCTCGTACTGTTAAGATTCTGATAAGGCAGAGAAAAGGAAAATGAGAATCACAATGATCAGTTCAACTGGCTGTTGGGCACTCGGAGGGTATTTCTTGATTGGTGCACTAAAACGTATTCTTTTCGCATTTTCAGCTTTATTGGGGAGTAATTGACAGATAATAAACTGCATGTATTTACAATGTAGACTACAGTTTTGATTTATACATGCACCTGTGAAAGCATGTCCACAATCGAGATAATGAACGTATCCATCATCCTGACAAGTTTCCTCCTGCCTGTTTGTAACCTCATCCCTCCACTCTCAGTACCCAGGCAACCACTGGCCTGTTTTCTGTTACTATCGATTGTGTTTCATAGACTAATTTTGTATAAATGAAATCATGCAATAGATACCTTTTTCAGGCTAGTCTCTTTCATTCAGCATGATTATTTTGAGAGCCATTGTGTTCCAAGTGTCGATATGTCATTTCTTTTCATTCTTGACCATTATTCCGTATAATTTTTTGACGCTTAGATATTACTTCCCTGGATAGATTAGTTATTACTCTATTCTACTTTTATCGTTGTTTGACTCACATCATAGACTCAATAAGTATTTAATTCGTTAAGGATTTGGTTAAAAAATTCTCTTCAAGAGAGTTCTGAGAAGTCATTCATTCATTCAACCACTCAGCAAATATTCATCGAGCCTTTATTAATGTTACAAGATAAACAGAAGCATATTAAAAATTTGAGGAGTTTATATTGTCACCTTTGGGGTCGATCGTAGTTTGGTGTCACCCCAACGGTAGAGGGCAGGGAGAAGCATTTTTCCTCGGTTCTTCCTCAAATGAGGGCGGTGAAGAATCACAGGTCACTGAGATTTAACAGTTAGTTTTATTAAAAGTATATTTCAGAAAGACAAAGTATGCCCCAAGGAGGCACAATGTCCCAGCGCTGTTACGAACACAAAGGGGCCAAAATGGCTACAAAAGGGTGAAAAAGCCACAAAAGGCCACCAAGAAGAGAGAGAACCCAGAAGGGCCAAAAGAACGCAGAAGCGGGAAAGTCTGCCTTACGTTTGGGCCGTGATGGGTGGGTCCGAAGGCATTTTTAAGTGACCGGCAAGTGAAGTCATCTTGATTGACACCTGATTGCCTAGTGTGTATGTGCATACCCAGAATTCTACTACCATTGGGGTGTCCTTTGGGCGGTCTCTAGGCTGAGACCCTATTCCTTTGTTCCCCCCTGTCACTCATGTCTGACTAGCTACCTAATAATTTGAGCAAAAATCAGTTTGAATCGGACAGCACCAAACCAGAGGTGGTTGGGAGTACTATGCTGACAAGAGCTGGGAGAGACCTTTATAGAGAAAATGTGGAAGCAAAGAAAGAAAATGATTGGTTATAGCTTGAAGCCTAGTTGGCTGTTTGTGATTGGTTGTCCGTAGGTATCGTTTTTCTAACTATAGGCATTTTAAGGTTTAGATTGTGATTTGCTTACGTAAGCGGCCGTGGCATTACAGCTGTGGAGACTGAAAAATACTACTCTTCCTCTCACTTGCTAAGTTCTTCTAGCTGGGCTAATAATCAAATTCACAGACACAGATTAATAGGGAAAAATCGAATTTTAATAGGTGCGCACACGGAATTCACGCAAGCATGAAAATTCCCAAGACAGTGAGGCGACGTTGGGTGTATATGTCATTTCGGACAAAGGAAAAAAGAAGGGGAAACGGGAATCTTAGATTTTAAAAGGGAGAATGGATGATTCACAGGTAATTGAGGGAGAGCGGAACATACATGGCAGGCAAATTCCTGCCGGGCAACCCAGAAACAATGGGACACAGGGTGATCCGGCCACCAGGGCCACCAGCGCCCTCACATCCATCGTCCTCAATTCAAGCTAGGCCCAGGTGGACATCCTAAGCTTCCCTTCCTGAAGCAGGCCTTTCCATCTGAATCTCTTAGGCAGGAAAGTGGGGAGGGTCAGAGGGTCTTTCTGAACCTTTCGGTTCTTAATAACCGGCTTAAAAGCAATATCCCCAAAGGCACAGTTTTGAGGGACAAAACTTGGGTTCTCTTCAGATCCCCCTCAGTCTAATGGCCTCCTTGTTTTGTTAATTTAACAGCAGGCCCTAAGACAGTATTCTAGGTGCCGGGGATAAGTAATAAAGAAAACAGATATGAATCCCAGCTCTTATGCCCTTACCTTCTAATGAGAGGGAATGGACAATAAACACAATAAAAACAAAAATTTTATCGTATATTAGAAGTTAGCATGCACTATTTAGAAATAATAGAACCGGGCGAAGGGCCGTCAGATGCCATCAAATGCAGCCTAGATTTGGACAAATGCCCATGAATTGAACTCAGTGTAGACTTTGGGGTGGTTTTCTCAGTCAAGCTCACAAGATTTCATGGAAGTCAACTTCCAACGGGACTTAAAACCAGGCCGCCTGGAGTGGGAGTGCGAGGTGCTCTTTCCATTGGAACCGCCCCCAGGTATTAAGCTTTTGCGTCTAGCTGGAGGAGAAAGGAGAGAGAGTGGCCTCCATGATCTCCTTCCCCAACCATAGGAATTAAGTCAGAGAGTTTTGAAATGGGGAGAACACGCTCCAAAAACTCAAAGCTCGTCACGTTATGTTGGTAAATTTCCCATTTCAGTGCCGGATATAAACCTGGACCCAGGCATGTGTGTGCTTTGCTAATTCTAGGCATTTATCTATTTGGTTTGAGGGGAGGAGAGACAACAAGGCAGAGCAAATGGAAAGTTCCGCCAAGCCAAAACCAGCTGAAATGGGGTCCCGAGTCCACAGCCAAAGAATGTTGGACGCTTTCGTTAGCCTCAGAAATGTTTTTGCGTTTAAGCTTCGGTATGTTTAAGGGAGGAGAGTAAGAAGAGCGTTTCTGTAACTCGAGGAAGTGCCTGCCTTTCGGCACCTTTACTCCAGTGCCATCTGGCAGCCATCCAAGGCAGTCTGAACTTTCTGAAACTCCATTTCCTGTTCCCACTGCCTCAGCTGACTGAGGATTGGGCGAACCTCACTCACAAGAGTCTTAAAAATCTTTTGGAAAGACGATTTGTCTTGTTTTGGTTCAGAGTCATTTAAATCATAAAACTATCGACTTCTTAAATCCGGAGGGTCCTTACCATCACCTAGTTCGACTCTTCCATTTTAAGAAGAGGCGAGGCAGAGCTCAGAGCTATTACGAGACCGTGGTAGGGTAGATGGGAACAGGGTCCAGGTTTCCTGACTCTGAACGTGGTGCAATTTCCTGCCCGGATTATAGAAAAGTGCAAGTCCAAATACCAGGCCTCGGTGAGTTTTACTACATATAAGTTATACCTCACAACCTGACTTAAAACACACGGGGTATATTACTCAACCTTCCCCTTGAACGTGAATCTATTTGATGCCAGAGCCCTGGGCGTCCCTGTACTTGGCCTCTTAGTAGCAGTATTGTTGATACTGTGAATGCACAATCCTTTTGTGATTTGTGTTTGAGGAGAAAGCTATGGATTGAAGCATCTATGCAGCATAAAGGCATTAACCTTGGCAACTGAGGGGGAAAAAAAAAAGCTTGCTGAGTCCTGAGCCTATCAGATCAAGAGCTTCTGAAAGTGCCGTGTAAATTTCACTTCCCAGTGAAATGAAGCACCCTTAGCCAATCCCCGCTTCGGATTCAGGATGGAAAAACAAAACAGGGCTGGCCCTGTGATGGGAAAGGGACATTTGGCATTCTCCTGGCTTCTTGCTTAATTACAAAGTGTTAATGACATTCAAAGGAAACTGGCCTCCCTCAGTGATCTACAAATAAGGAAGGGCAACAGAAGGTGAGCCAAAGAAAAGACAGGGTCCTCCAGGGAAGTGCAGAGAGAAACCAATCAGCTCCCATAATCATCAGAGGGAAGCATCTTAATTTACAAAGGAAATAGACACCCCAATAACATGGAAAACCAGCTCGGGCTGAAGTCATTTGGGACCAAGAGCCCTTAAACTAATCACACCTAGTTTTCAAAGTTCCAGGGTTTGTTATTGAAAACTGTTTCTCAAACAATAAGCTGATAGAATAAACGGCGGTGTCTTTCTTAACATCCACGGCAAGTAAACATTTAGCATGAAATATAAATAATGTGTGTAAGAGGAATTAGGAAACAAAAGAACAGATAGTAACAATACAGCTGTTTGATGGTAACAGAGAATGTTCTTTGATTAAAATTCCTTAAGAAGATCAACATGATATTTGGTTTTTGTCCCTTATGAATATTCTTGATGAATTTTGCTTCTGTGGTTAAAACGATATTAAAGCCTAGCCTTCAAATTTGTCCTTTCTACGGTCTGGGTTTAAATCAAATATCATTCTTGGCATTCTGGGGTCTTATTCGCCAGCAATTTGAACTGCGTTCCACTCTCAGGATGTACTGAGATTG
>NW_006440643.1:443546-447218 GCF_000325575.1 Pteropus alecto | reverse complement strand
TTTCTAGTCTCTTTCAAGTGTCATTCATTTGTTTCCTCTCGTTTCTGCTTCTTTACCCTTTCTCGTCCCCAGTGTGCTCTGCGGGGTGCTTTGGCATGTTAGATGACTTTCTTTACACAGGATTAAGATACATCATAGGCAATAATTTTTAGATATTCAAGTTTACTAAAATAGGGGTCAAAATATTATGAAGACCAGGGGTGTTCACCGTGACAGTAGGATGAAAATAATCACCTCGATCGGGGACTGGTTGCTCTAAGATATTTTTAAGGATACATTACTTCTCCACTTTTAGAAATTCTCTCCCTTTAGAAGTGATTCACAACTTTTTTGTTGGGCTTGAGTACCAGGGAGGGGGCTCTAGTGAAGCTACAAAGTTCAAGACTTGCCCAACAAATGGCTCGTAGGGTGTTGGAGCAGGTAGAATGTTCTGGGAGACCTGCCCTATATATTTCTGCAGCTAGGGCCTGCCCCACCCTAGTGCTTGCTGCGTTCACGGGCATGTGAACGGCATTGCTTCAGGAAGGAACGAAGGGCAGGAAACCGTACCGTGGGACATCCCAAGCGCCCCCTTCTGCGGCCTGTTCCCTTCGCACAGCTCCTTCGCCTGCTCTTCTGCTGCGTAGACCCTCTACGCACAGGTGCCGACCCCTTGTCCATCCGTTTACTGGAGCCCAGAGACCACAGCCCAGTGGATCTGGCAACCACTGGTGCCTCAAGTTTTGCATCATCTAGGAAGATCGACCAAGCCGAGGTCCCTTAGCTGATGGCATGCCCATTGCCTCTGCTAACTCCTTCGGATCCTTTTCCATCTTCTTTCGAGGCCAGCGATGCTAAGGATCAATTTGAATCTCTGCAGTTGTTTCATACTCCACTGGGCAAAGTGTCCGTTCCGCTTAGAATGGTGGGCTCAGAACCGCGAGGGATCGGAAGGGCCTCAGAGATCAGGAAGGGTCGCGTCTACAGCTCTTGCTCCATCTCCCTGCGGGTACCCAAGGCTGCCCCTGTGCCTGCTTCCCCGCCGTCTGCTCCAGGCGCCGCCCACTCTGACTCCCTCACATGGAGACGACGCCCTCCAACCTACCCTGGGCTTCTGCCTCGGGCAAGGACGCAGCCGCACCCGCAAAGCACTGCTCCAGCCTAAAGCTCAACCGTCCACGTCTGAGATCTGTGTGGATAGGATCATTTATTTCCATGGCTGGCTTGGAAGCCATCTTCCCCCGACAAGTCAGCCCACCTTTATAATCAAGAATTCTCAGTAACCCCAAAGGAAAATGCCTAATTCCTGGCACTAAACACCACCAGCTGTCCCCGCCCTCCACTTGGCATTCACATTAGCCAACGAGACATCTTGGGCAATTTTAAGACATGATTGCCTCAGGTTTCCCTCCTTTTCGAGCTTAAGATGTGTAACAGTTAAGAAAGAAGACAAATCTTGCTGAGTGCTTCGTGCAACCCGTCTTACTCCTTTATGTCCCATCTGGATAAATGCAATTTAAAAAGGCGTCATCAAGCAGTTCAGCCGAAAGCACTATTCCAGACCTGTTCTGTAATTGAAAACACACACACGCACCAACGAGCGGTATTCAGCTAAGAATTCAATGCTGTCTCGTTTTTTCTTTAAAAGAATGTCAAATCAAGTAATAATTCTCTATTACGAAGCAGGATGAGCTGTCGTGTGGAGACTGATGAGGATTACAGAGCTTCTTATTTGGCACAACCACCTAGAAGCAAATGGAAAAGGATGTTGCAGCATGAAACGGGCACAAGGCATCCTTTTACAAACGCCAAGTGTCCAAGTTACAAAACCCGGAAGAAACGCTTCTTCTAAACTCGCAGGGGCAATTTATCTCTTTTCTCAGCTGGAGTATTTGTGAGATGTCTCTCAGAAAGAAACAACTCAAGATGCACATGTTTAAGCCTTTGTAACAGGAGGAAGACTATTTGAAGCAATTCTGGACTGAGGAAACAGAAAGACTTGAAAATGCATTTTTCACACAGGAGTTGTGAACTAACCAAAACATTTAGGGTGAACATGGTCACTTCAATTTTTTTTTTCCCCACTAGAGGTTATCTGCAAAGACCACAGGGAATGTTTAAGCAAACCGAAAGGCTATTTCTCAAAAGTTAAGAAGATAGGTAGAATAACTTAGAGATTTGGTTTCTAACGACTTCAGGCCTGACTCCTCCCACCCCCAACACCATACCCCACCCCCATTCCCCACCCCCAGTGATGTGAATTGGCTAACAATAGTAAGGCTTACTAACAGAGCTGGGAATGGCTTTTGAAATGTTCACACTTTTATGGCTCTCAATGAGAACTGACTCAAAGAAATGTACCACGTGGGTTAGTAGACAGACAGAGGGACAGCCAGATGGAGAAATAAGCAAGCACAGCAAAATGGCAATGGCGAAATCTAAGTGCCGGGAACACGAGTGGTCTCTATAAGATTCTTTCTACTTTGCATTACGTTTGAAGTTTTTAATTATAAAATGTTAGAAAAAAATCTACCACTCATTTGGAAAATGTCTAGAAATCTAAGATGTGGCTATTGCACTGAAGACTGGGAACTCTGTTGCCCAAATTAGCGATTTAAGCTGTGACGGGCAGTCAGACATCGCTGATTTATCAAACGGGGCTGATGGTACAGGAAATGGAGGTTTTCCCCTAGACGTTTGAGTGCTTCATGTTCATTTCCATTTCAGCGTTTTCTCCAATTCTTAGACTCTTGGCAAAAGTTTTTACTCGAACGCAGCAGTAAATTTTAAGCTCTGGCTGTTTAAAAATAAATGCAAGCATTCATCCCTTTCAAAAAGCCTTCTCTCATTTACTCCCCCTCTTCTGTGCTCTCGGTGCAAACTCTATCGGGCCTTCTCAACGGGGATTTTCCGGAGTCTCTCTAACTAGATTATAATTCCCTCGAGGCCAAGAACAGCGCCTTGGTCCATTCCGCGTCTCCAGCACTCATTGCCACAGCTGGCCCAGGGGGGGTCATCAGTAAATGCATGGATGAACGCCGTGTGGAGACCTAGACTCAAGCTTTCCCATTGAACGGCCAAGTCAACTTGCCCAGTCCAGAATCACAAATCTGCTTAGAGCAGAGGTTCCCCATGCTGGCATCCCTTACGATCACCAGGTGGGGATCCCAGAGCACTCTGCTGCCTCCATCCTGCCCACCGAGTTCCTGATGAACTGCTGGGATGTGGCCTGGGGCTCAGGACGGTGAAATCTCTCCAGTGGTAGAAATGTGCAGGCAGCACAGCGAAGTCCTGGCTTGGGGCTCAGGGCTCACCAGGTGGTTTCACTTTCACTTACTTTCTTTTGATTCTCAGGACAATGGAGCAGGTCTCCAGGGAGAAGCTTATCATCTAAGTGGTTCAACTGGGGCTGATTTTGCCTTCCAGGGGACAGTGGACAGTGTCTGCATGCTGCTTTGGTTGTCTCATCTGGGAGTGGGGGCATCTAGTGGGCAGAGGCCAGGGATGCTGCTAGACATCCTACAGTGCCCAGGACGGTGCCCACCTCAAAGAATTCTCTGGCCTCAAATGTCAGTAGTGCTGAGATTGAGCCCCGTGCTCTACGGTGACCATTCGATTAGCCTCCCGGAATGACTACTTATCTGGCACAGTCCTCGTCACTCACGG
The DNA here is from genome assembly GCF_000325575.1 of Pteropus alecto. Taxonomy (NCBI): domain Eukaryota; kingdom Metazoa; phylum Chordata; class Mammalia; order Chiroptera; family Pteropodidae; genus Pteropus; species Pteropus alecto. The sequence continues at coordinate 443,573 of NW_006440643.1, read as the reverse complement.
AATTTCTACTCGTCAAGTGAATTCTCC
>NW_006440643.1:443108-443536 GCF_000325575.1 Pteropus alecto | reverse complement strand
CTAGCTTCAAACCTAAACTAAAGCTAACCACACCTCCGTCCTCTGTACAGGCCTCATTTTGAGCAGAAGATACTTAGCTTCATAGCTGTTTCTGAAAATGTGGAGATTTAATTTAAAAAAAAAATTGTTTCCGCCTCCATTTTTTAGTAGGAATCAACGTTGATAGCCTACGGTCAGGTTAGCAGTTCACAAGAAAGGGTAAGGTTGCCAACACATCAAAATCACAGTTTCCTGTTTTCCAAGATGTATTTCAACAATGTGACTGAGAGCTTCAGAGACAAAAATGGCTGTTTGCCAGAGCCAGACCAGCTCCAAGTGCCTTCGTGTACTTTCTTGTTTGATGCCAAGGGGTCAAAGCAACCTCTCCATGCTGTTCTCTCCGCTTTCCACCCCTGTTCTTTGTTTTGTTTTGTTTTGCTATTAAGATT
>NW_006440643.1:396325-443075 GCF_000325575.1 Pteropus alecto | reverse complement strand
TTCTTCTTTGTTGATCCAAGCAACTAATTATAGAGAAATTACAAACGATTTGCAACGCTAGGGTATGTTTTGAGTTTGCAGTTGGCCACAAAGATGGTAGAACAGTAGTTTTGAATAAGGAAAAATATTTGTACTGATTTTTCAATCTATCTATCTATCTATCTATCTATCTATCTATCTATCTATCTATCTATCTATCTATCTATCTATCTATCATCTATATATCTATCTTGGCATCAAAATTCCTCCCGTTCGCCCCATTTCAACATAAAAAGGTATCTATTACCGGCACTATAATCTACTTCCTGTAGCTTCTTCTTCCCTGCTCATCTCCATACATCTCCCACACTCTTTTGAAATTATGGCACTGGGACTATACAGCCCCTGTAATCCAGCTGCAAGGCCAAAGCCACACTCCCAGACTACCTAGCATGTCATTGCCACTTACGCTCACAGCTTCAGCTTTGACATGGTTGAAAATGCTTCTGAGTACTGTCCAAGAGGGATAGTCATTTCTGGGGTGGGCCTGCTGGGCCAACTCAGAGGGACACAGTAGATTTCGATGACATCTTTCAGCATAGAATGTGTAGAGGGCAGCCGTGGAAGGATCGGGAGACTCGCTCACTAGACAGATGCCCAAGATTTTCCCAAGATTACTTTATGTGAAATCAAACAGCTAAGGAAACTATGAACTCGACTTACTGTCCTGGGCTTTGGGTCCAGATCCAGGCACGCATCTTGGACTTGAGCAGTTTGGCCTCTAGCCACCACAATTGAAAATCAGACTCTCGAAGAAGGTAAGAGTTTCTGGAGTCTCCTTGGGCAGTGAAGGCTTTAGGCTAGGAGTGCCTTAAAGATTTCCCTAGGAAGTGTTTTGGTTATGGTGACCACATTGTCTGAATTTAAATTCGGGAAGCATGAGCAAATATCCATAGACACAGACAGATAGCCATAGAGGATTCCAGTGCTACTGCCTCAGCGCCGAGATGACACTTCCAGGCTGTGTGACGTTTCTGTAATTTGTCACTCCTGACTCTCCTATGAAAGAAGCTTTTGCTTGGGCCTGGTCATCCTCATCTAGGTTAAGATCGGTGCACCTCAGAAACAAGATGTGGGGCCTGTGGTGTCACACAGGGGGACTCAGGGGAGGGCTGGCTTTCCAGCCAACTTAAGGTAAAGGCGGGCAGCCCTCGTACTGCAGAGGGCTGGCTAGCTCTGCAACCTGGTGACATCATCTGAAGGTCCTTGAGCTGAAATAGAGCGACTGCCGCAGTTATGGTGACTGTCCTCCTCATACCTGGCTAAATGTCCATCAGTCAGAACGTGGGTAATCATTCAAAGGCCCCCAATGACATTTTAGTTACGAAGACTTTTCTGTATTTACCTAAGGTCATCCCAGAAATATTTTATTCTTAAAGGTACTTTATTCATAGAATTTTGCTGTCCTCTTTATGATCTAAAATACTTGATCGCTAATCATTTAGACTTAATCAGTGTTTAGTATTGAGCTGCTTCTGAATCACCAGTTTATTCTTTTCAGATTTCAAGTGGATTGGGATTCATGAACTTTGAACCCATGCAAGCTTATCAACACAAAAGGAACTGAGACACGGTTGACCTTTTGCTGTTACTATTCACCATAGTGATTACTGAGATAATCTTAAAACATCATAACAACCAAGAGGTTATGGCTTAGTCCCATAAAATCAGAATTATAAGGCACTTCAAACCAGTATTGCTCTAAATTGGCATAACCTATTCATCACACTAATTATAAGTAATAATTAGTAATTTAGAAGAGTTTCCTGAATAGTTCACAGATTGAAATCCATGTTTTCTATTTGGCACAATCACACCATTTTGGGTAATTTCTTTTTATAATTCTAAAAATAATATAGACTCGGGATAAAGAAACGACAATTCGGCCTTTCTCAGTCCCATTCCTCGGAGGGATATTAACACTATCTTATATGAGCTTTCGGAATACTTTTTACTCCACTTATACATATGTAACTGTCATTAGTTGATTGTCTCCTCAGTGACCTTATGAGTGAAAGCATACCAATGGATATTTCTTTGTTTTCAAATAAATAGGATCATTCTGCACAGCTGCATTGCCTTTTATTTAACCTGGTGATGAACCTTGGGTGCCCTTGTGGATTATTACATGACATTTGCCTTATTTCATGGTTGCACAGCAGTCCATTGTCTAGAGGTAGGATATTTTAACCAGGTCCCTCCCTATGGCTATTTATGTTGATTCTAGCTCTTTTTTCCTCTGCTGGTATAAACATGATATTTTCGTATCATTGTTCATTTGTTCACATTCCTAGGAAAGAAAACCTGGGTCTATCGGAGTGTATTTTTTAAATCTCGTGATCTGTTACATGTTTCATGTTGACATGAAAGCCAGTCCTAATGTTTAGGAAGGTCACATACCTGTGTCAGCAGAGGTGTTGCTGGGAAAGTTGAGAACGGAGCCCGTGCTTGCTCGCGCTCTCTCACGCGTGCTCTCTCTCTCTCTCTCTCTCTCTCTCTCACAGTCCATGAGCTGATTAGCAGACATTTTGTATTTATAGCACTCAGCGGCAAACTGCATGCTATGATTATACTGGATTTTATCCCATCCTTGATTATGGGATGCTCTTCACATACACACTGAACTTAGAGTGTGAAGATGGGGCTCGATGACTTTGGAAACATAGAGAAGACAAGATAAATGCTTAAGATTGCTATTTAGAAAACTATTGTGAATTGGCCTATTTGGCATGGAGATGTAGGATAGTAAGCCTTGCTACTAGTATTACGAGTAGTCATGCAAGCCTTTGCCCTGAATTATTATTCCTCAGCACTAAGGCCTTTCTAAGTGTCCATTGGATGGTCTTCCTGTCATGACATAGGCCAACAGAATTGTTGTTTATAAAATACAGAATCCAACTCTGGACAAACTCAAGCAAAAAAGGAATCAATTAGAACAGAGTTGTTCAGATAATCATCAGAAAAGTGAGAGATCAGGCTCAGGAAATAAACAAGAACCAACAGTGGGCCTGATGGCCAAGGTTAGATCATGCCGAGCTCTGGTTAGGGCCTCGCCGCTGACATCACTACTCCTGGGTCTCCCCCAACCTTTAGGCTCCTGAGTTCACCACTGCCACCAGGAGTATCTCATGCCTGCCTCTCCCAACACTCGAAGTCCTAGGTGTGACCTTCTGATTGGCTGAGCCTAGTTAGTAGGCTCAAGTCCCAGTGGCAGAGAACTCTGGGAGGGGGAATTATCCAGCACCCTATGGCTTTCCCCTTGGGAAATCGCCTATCTAGACCCACACAATGGGGAATTGTTCCTAAATACAGAATCCAATGCCTCATAGTCAAGAAAAAAAAAAAAAGGAGAGAAATGAGAACTAATCACCATTGTGAGGTCTCCGCTTCTGTTTCTGGAATGACATTACAATTTATTTATTGGTGCCTCCTTAAAAGCAGCATGTTAGCAACTCATAACCTCATCTAATCTCCAACCCTTAGCATATGTTGTTCCTGTTTTTAATGATTCTCAGCAATAGCGATAATGCTTCATAGTCACCTAGTGCTTGTGGCTTTCTGAATGCTTTTCCACGTAGGGCAGCATTTAATTAAGGAGTCTCTATATAGGAGGAATAATTTCTCCCCATCATGTTTACTTCTTTTGACATACCTTTTTTAAAACAAAACAAAACAAAACAAAACAAAACAAAACAAAAAACAAAAAAACCTCTCTCTATACAGACACTAACCTCGCCATTCTCACTTGCTTCCTCAGCCACGTTCAAGAGTTCCACGTTAATCACTGGAATGAAGACAACTTTTTCCCTTTGATTTCAGGACTTTCCTGGATCCCACCTTTTCCCATCTATCAAACTGCTGCTCACCATCACAGATCACTTCTCCAGCCAGCAGGGTCCCTTCTGCTCCATCCTGGGTCTTTATGCGAAGCATTACTCATTGCACTAAATGGAAATAAGGCCCTGGATTTTGAGTGAAAAAAATAGCCACATTATTTTTTTTTTCCAGAAATGTGCAAGTAGCAAATTATTCTCTATAGCTTTATATTTTGCACATCTTTTCTGTGAATTTTGTGAAAAAGGCTAAAACAGAATAAAAATACTTTAGTGAATTCTATAATAATTTAAATTAATCTGGCTGTGTTTTGTGGAAAAGTAGAGAAGCTCTCTGAGCCTCATCCGAACAGCTATATGTTGAACCAGATGATCTCTGATTTCTTCTTCAATTGTCATCTTTTGTGTGTATTTTTAAAATTCTATAAACAGAAGTAGGGGCGACAGAGAAGGAGACTCGGGGTAACGTTGTAGAGTGGGACACCTTCTTTCACTGGCTTTCTCTGAAAATGAGAATTATAGTTGATCTTTTTGGAGTGGCGTGAGGATAGATGAGTTCACTGATGCCAGGCGACATTGTTGTAAGCTACTTTAAGATCTTTATACACATCTACTGGAGACCTTTTTACAATAGAAACCCCAAGCACGAAAGGCTCAATTCTTGTTCTACACACCTCATGCTTTATTAAAATAATAGTAATTGTTATTTTCAGGTATAATAATGACATCGTGTTTATGTTTTTTTTAAGTATCTTTTAAAATAGGATTTCTCAATCTCGGCATTTTGGGATCCTTTTTTCTTGTCGGGGTTGGCGGGTGCTACCCCTTGCATTGTGGGAGCATCCCTGGCCTCTACACACTAGATGCCAAGACCCCTTTCTCAGTTGTGACAACCAAACAGGTCTCAAAACATTGCCAAATGTCCCCAGGATAGGGATGAGGAAGGGAGGGCAACTTCATCCCCAGTTGAGAACCACTGCTTTAGAGATACATACTGAAATATTTTTGAATGAAATAATATGACATCTAGTAGGGGTGGTGGAGGATGTGGGTTTAGATGTGGCAGAATTGGCCAAAGGCTGATGATGGTTGTTGGTGCTGGGTGATGGCTTATTTTGAAGACTGTTTCTGTGTATGTTAGAAATTCTCTAAAAGCACAAAAAAGCATCATTTTAAGACATCATTGGTGTCAATTTAAAATCTATTCCCAACCTTGAGCCGGAAGAGTATCTTGCTTTAAAGAGACTAGAAAGAGCTGAGGATTGAGGAAGCGGAATATTTTTCATGCTCTGGACTGAGTGCCGTTAACCATTTTGGAGACGTGCTAAGTTAGATGGTTAAACCAGGCCCCTAACCAGCCTCTCTATTGTTAGGAAACCGAGATTGTCTGTTCCCTGATCATCTGGACCAGCCTGAGCCAAACTGAAGACTGGGACTCCATGACTTGTGGGAGCCTTCAGTCTTCCTGGGGGCCAGCATACTCCTTATTTAGGCCATCTGCAGTAGCGCAGCCCTCACTCAACCCTGCTGCCTTTGGGACTGAGGGGACAGCATCATGTCCCTTATTAAATCCTTACTGTCATGGACATGTCTAGTGAGAAGGAGGCAGAAGAAAGGCTGAGTCTGGCTAGAAATAGTGGAACACCAGCGGGGATCCAATTAATAATACATAATTACCAGTCAGCCTGAGCTTTTTTTAACCTGAGAAACATAACTGGAACTTAGCTTGAGGCTGGGCAGAGCAATTCCCAGAACCTTTATCTTGAGGCTTAGAACTGGGGTAATCCAGAACAGAGCAGGCACAATCAAGGTTGGCTTTGGGGAAGATGATGTTGGGCGGGTGACAGAGATGAGGTTGGACAGATGGGCAGTAGGACATCAAAGTGATTCTTTTCCATGTATAAGGGAAATACTCAGGGCTGTCTAGAGAAACCGGCGATTCATAATTCTCACCTGCAAAGAAAAAAATGCCCTGTAACTGATTTAGAAGAGGCCAGGGCTACCTCAAGTCTTGAAGATAGTAGACGGCGTGGCTAAGAGATGCAACTCCGGCCGGACCACCTGGAATTAAATTCTGACTTCACCCCTTAGGAGCCATGCTTCAGTAAGACGAGTTACTGAACCCTGGCACGCCTCAGTTTCCCCATCTGTAAATCCAGGACAATAACTGTGCTCCTCTTAGGGTTGTTGTGAAAATTATATGAATTAGTACACTAAAGGGTTTAGAACAGTGCCTGGCGCAGACTGAACAATAGGTATTGGTGACTCTTAGCTAGAACTAGCCATATCTTGCCAGATAGAGCAAACATCATCTAGGCCGGACAATTTGAGCATCTGGGAGGAAAGACCACTTTTATAAAATTTAAAATAATCATCAAAGGTCATTTCTTTGGATTAATACATTTCTTGCTTTTCACATTTTGGGGAGAGTTGGCGTGTAGTATGGGGGGACGTTCATCAAATGCTCTTTATGTGATTATTCTCTGATAGAGCAGTTCCGAGGGAATGGGAATACGAATGAGGTAACTGTGGGAGGAATAAGGAGAAATCTGGCTATGGGGGCTCTGCCCAGGATGGGAGCTGAGTGGGTCCTGGAGGGCCTGAATTCCAGAAGACAGGGCATGGCTGCTGGAGATGGGCGAGGGTCCCTGAAGGGAGAGATGCTGTCTTAGAATTATTTCTGAGCTAAGAACCTCCTGAGTTAACATTACTGTTATATTGAATGAGCCCATATCAAAGGGATGGAACTAGCCATTCGAGTCCATCCTTTGTGCTATTAATGTGTTAAAGACACAAAAACTCTGTCCCTTTGAGATACTTATTTTTCTTTTTTAACCTCATCTCCCAGATGGCATGCAGACCCTTTCTGGTATCATTTCAAATCTGGAAGTGAATCTGGTAGCTATCTTTGTTGCCAGAATGTTTTTTTTTTTTTTTAAATGAGGTTATCAGAAATTTAAATACTCCATATTTACATGCTCTTTATTCTGTCTTTGATGTTTTTCTTTTCAGCAAGCAAATTATTCTGGCTTTTGTACAAATACCGCTCCAAATTAGAACGAGGGCTTCTCCCTCCCTTCCAAAGGCGGCCCAGTCATGGTCTCCTTTGTCTACGCGTTCTGTGCACCCTGCAAACACAATCACCCCTCTAAACCGGAGTCCCTCAGTGGACCTCAGACCTCTGGTATCAGAAGCTCCCAGAGCATGAATTAAAATTGCAGTTTTCGGTCTGAACCCCAGATCTTATGAATCGGAATTTCCAAGAGTGGGGCCTAGAAAACTATTTTGACCAAGCATCCCAAGGGATTCTGATGCGTCCTGAAATTTGGAAACTGTGGCCTTATACCTTAAAGCCAGAGTCTGCCCCACTCCCACGTAGCAGATTCCTCGGCTTCCTTATCTTCTGTCTCATCAGCCCAGGAGACCCCCTTTCCAGAGATGCATCCTACATGATGTCATCGCGTTTGCTTTCCTAGGAAGAGAGGCTCTTGATCTGACCTTTGTGTGAAGTTGAGAGATTGTATCTTGAGCCTCAGACAGAAAATTTAGGATGAGTCATCAAAGGAAAAGGCGAAAAGGCTTGCTAGCCTGCCGATAGAGGCAACCTTGTGAGTCTGACTACGTGAATTCAGTTATGCTCTTAGTTCGGTAAATATTTGCGGAATGAAACAGCTGATTTACTGATACAGACATGATGAGACTGGTCAGTGTGACTATCTACCTGTGTACAGTAGCTAACCCTGAGGTCGCACCAATTATTGTGAAATAGCCGGTATGTCCTCCAACCTGACTGCAACTCGGCCCTTACTCAGACCTCACTTGCTCTTGTTTTATGCATAATTCCAAGAAGATTGATTCATCTGATCGCTCGGGCCACTGAAAATGGGAAGCGGCTGATTAGAAGCGATTTGCAAGAATGAGGTGAATGTGCAGACACAGGCACCGTGACAGGGGTAAAAAAATGAGAATTCTGAAAAGTTTGGTTATGTGGAACTCATCATTCCAGGATTATGATGTATAAGTTAGACGACAACATAATGACGCTTGTAAAAATTGAGTACTCCTAACTTAAAGACTGAGAATCTTCTAGAACTAAAAAAAAAAAAAAAAAAAAAAGTAGGTCATTGGTGATCATGTATAATGTTGACTGCTGACGGATAGCAAAGAAGGACTAACAGAAGGTAGAAAGGCCTTATGCATGTCATGGAATAGAATCAGTAATGATCCAGCGGTTGGGACTGGATCCTAAACGGGTCTCCCGAATTTACAGATTTCATTTCGTAAAAGGAAAAGCACAAGCTAGAAACCTACGCTGAGACTCTCTTCCGTTTGATTGACCTAAATTTCCTTTAGCTTTGGCTGATGACCAAAGCATTACGTTAGCGAAATGTTTCCTGCTGGTGTACGGACATTTAAGCTGGAAATACAATACCGAAGTAATTAGAATCAATGTTCCCTATATGAGTAGAAGTGAAAGCTCAGACATTTCTCTGCAGATAGGGAAGAAATAAGTCAAGTTCTGGCATAGTTCTGTAAATATTAGCTAATTTCCAACAATTCCAACAATGCTATCACAAGATACAGGATGTACAAGTCCAAATTCTCAAATAAAATTGAATACTATTGTGCTTAACTGTGTAACCCTTATATTTGAGGTTATGCTGAGGGCATAAACTTAATGTTTGTGGTTATCTGAGGAAATTAGCTACATAATTGAGGCAATAATGTTGTGTTACATAGCATAATACATCTGTGATTTTTGTCTCAAGAGGGGAAATAGACAAAGGAGAAAACATGGTGTTAAGGGTTGGGGAATTGTCACTAACCAGCCAGGTGAGTTTAAATTTTAAATCCCAAATAGGAGTTTGCAAAACGCATCTCATGTTGAGAAAGGTCTCTCCTGTGAACTCTGCAGAGGCCTGTAAACCTGTCTACCTTGGAGTTCGTCTGTCTCTTGAGCATGGACTCACCACGGGTAAGAGTCAAACCTTCTCGAGGTTGCAGTTTTCTCCATTGATAAACTGGGAATATTGTCGTTCACCACAGCACAGGTACCTGAGGTTCATGATGGTGACACATGACCCTCCACACACGGTCTCTGAGAGGACGGGTAACATTTGAATAGAGACAGTTGCCCGGTTACACAGTGCTGTGCTCGTGTGAAAGGTGAGGGAATGGGGTCGGAGAGGTTACGTGGCGTCACGTCCTCTTTTTCTGTATTTTCCGTGGTGCATAAGAGCGGTCGAGCTGTGCTCCTCTGGGTTCTGGGAGTTCCTTCAAGACAGGAAGTCGATCATAATCATGGTCGTGTCCCTCTGTCCTAGCAGAGTGCCAGGAACACAGCAGATGTTTGCTGTTTGTTAGATAAGTTGCTAAGTCAGAGGACGACTGACCCTGGTAACCGGATTCCCAGCCAGCCTGGCTTTCATTAAGACTCGGCTCTGTAAACGTTCTTCACAAATATGTCAGTTCAGAACATTCTGGACTCACTGAGGGATTTGTCTCAGCAGCATGTCACTGGAGCGAGATGTTTAAATTCCTTTTCCTGAAGGTCCCGGCCCCGTATTCCCACAGGCCCTGGCCAAGTCCGTACACACAGGATCTGTTTCTCTGGGGCTCTTTTTCCTGGCTGTGGATCCCTTGAACACTGTGACTGTGAAGTGGTCACAGTTAATGTCATCTGACCCTCGTTGGCCTCTAACCGTGCCCCAGGCACCTTTCCACAGTGCTTCCCTAACGAACACTAATCCTCAAAGCGGTATTATTACTTTTATTCTATTTTCACAGATGGAGAAACAGGCACAGAGAAGTTCAGAACCTAATCCAAGGTCACACAGCAAATAATTAGAGGAGCTAGGATCCGAACCAACAGAATCCGGCTCCAGGCCGACCGAACCAGCAATACCCAACGTTTCGGTCTCAGGCTCCCTTTGTACTGTTAGAACTTATCTGGGGACCTCAAAGAGTCTTATTTTTTTTAACGTGGGCCAAATTTCTCAAAATTTACCATAGTAGAAATTAAACCTGAGAAATTTAAAAATATTTATTAACTTATTTAAGTATAGCAATGGTAAGCCCATTGCATGTTAGCGTGATATATTTTTATTTATAAAAACAAACTATATTTTCCTAAACAGGAAACACGTAATGAGGAGAATGGCAATGTTTTACATTGTTGAAAATCTCTTAAAAGATTGACGTTATAGAAGGCAGCTGAATTCATTCATCATCTTTCCCGTCGCCTCTGGAAAACCCCCTTGGGTTTCAGCAACCCTCACAGCTCACTCTGGCTATAGTTTGGACGATATGTCACTCCCTCTCTGCAGGAGCCCTGGGGCGGGTTGGGGATGTCACAAAGATGAGACTCTGCTTCCCAGAAGGCTTTAACGCTGTGCGGCTGACCAATGCGTCGTCCTCTAACCTGGCGCAGCCTGTGATGAGATTGTGGTCTCATAAAACCAATCTGTGTGCTGTCCCCTCATGTTCCACATGCTTCCCTGCCTCTTTGCTGCTGCTCTGGCTGTGCCCTCTTCCTGGCATGCTGTGAGTTGCTTCTGGAGGCCTAGGTTGGACGTACGCCTCCTGCTCTGGGCACTCATAGGCTCCCGAATAGAGCTCCGTGGTGGCGGTCACCACGTTACCTTGCATCTCTCACCCCAGGCTGAGTGCTCTCCGTGAGCAGGGATTTAGAGTTTTATCGTCTTCCTATTTCCAGCATCGAGGACAGAATTGTGGAATGAAGTGTTCGAGATTGGGGGTAGGGAGGAAAATTTGACCTGAAGATTGAAGGATACTTCCTGGAAAAAGGGGCTTGAACCTGGTCTGGAGGAAGGGAAGGACAAACCAGCATTTGGAACAGTTTGAGCTGGGCCAGGGCCATCTCCAGGAGGAAGGGGGCATGATAGATGTGGTTGGAGGGTCCGTGGCAAACAGGCTGGTGGAAGGCAGAGCTGGGAAGGCGAGAGAGGGTACAATGTCACCTATATGCAGCAGTCACTGAGATGAAAGGGGCTCATCTGATCTTTCTCGTGTGAATTTCAGAACAATTGGAGCATCAGTAACGGTGATGCCTGGCTCAGTACAGGGAACGAATACACAGGCCTTTGAGGTGAGATGGAAGGGCTTCTTCTGAGCAGAAGCCAACAGACATCATATTCAGGAGCCTCCTGGCTTCAGACTGGCTGCTAGCCTGCTGGTGTAGTAGCGAGGTCTTGTGTAGAAGAAAGCTTACAGCCACTGCGCTGGTAAGTCTATTTATTCTCAAGGACGTAGACTGTAGCCCTCATACAAATACAAGAGAAGCTACATGGCTAGGCAGCAGAGTACTTAAGGAGGCAGAAATTTATTTTTAGTCGACAGCAAGGAATATATTTTCCCCCTTGTGCTTCGGCTGCCATTGTGGCAAGTTTTTATTACTCTGGAGAGAGGCAAAGCCGAGAATTTCTCGTTGACAGTATTTCCCAGCATGTCATGTTTTAAATTGCAAAAAACATCTTCTCCTTGACCTACTTATTCCAGACATTCAATTTGGCACCACTTAATAAATTATTACAAACTTAGCGCCATTTAAAAATTATTCTTATTGTTAAAATGGTACTCGCTGAAGAATTTGAAAGTACAGAAAAACAGAAAGAAGTAGGAAAAATATCCCCTCTCTTTTATTTCCAAACGCCAAGATGCTTATCTCTATGCGATAGTCTCCCAAGATGTCTGCCATCAGTTCCTTCTCTCCATGTATGTATATGCTCTTCCACGGCAAGAGGCGGAATCTATCTCCCCTTGGATCTGGGCTGATGTGCTGAATTGCAGAAGTCTGCAGAAGTCATACTGTGCCAATTCTAGGCTTAGACTTTAAGAGGACTGGCAACGTTTCCTTTCTGAAACTCTGGAAACCAGCTGCCATGCAAAAAGTCTATGTAGAGACTCCATGCTTTGTGGAAGCCCAAGGTAGCAACGTGGAGAAACCACACGGAGGGGAAACCAAGGTGTCTGGCATGTGAGGAAAGCCTTCTTGAAACTTCCAGCCTAGCCTGGCCACCAGATCAGTGCAGTTGAATTAGTAATCTAAGCCAATGTCACATGGAGCAGAAAACTACTGAGCTAGGACCAGTCTACCCACAGAATCATAAGAAGTAATGAATATTGTTGTATGACACTAAATTTTGCAGAGTTTATTATTGCGTAGCAAGCAATAACTGAAACACCCCGTTATAGTTTAGAATATTTTCTTAGTATCCTTTTTTTCAAAGCATTTTTAGCAGAGTCACACTCATAAAATAAACACAGTTGGTTTTTAGCACTTTTCATGGTCAGGACATGAATTTTCTTATTTTCTTCAAAAGCGCGATGAGTATAATGACTATACACTATTCAATTGTAGGAGCGTATTATCATCCGGGCCAATCAGATCCCCTGCTCCCGGGAAGATAGAATTAGGACAGTGATTCTGGTCAATCTTTGTGACTGGGGTGGCCACATCGAGGCACTGTGTAAACAGGAAGAAAATCAGCTATGGAGAGAAGAAAGAAATGGGAACAGAGAGGAGAGAAAATGAGACATCGCAGCCTACGGGGGATCTCCTTGGCGTCTGCCAGTATTCTAGTTCTCGTTCTAGTCCTCGTGTGTGACCCCCTGCCTTCCACGGAATACTTGAGCGTTTGTTTCCAATTAATTCTTCATTTACTCTTAAATCACTTTGAGAGACTTTGGTTCCCTGCCACCAAATGCCTCTTGAATAGGTTGAGTGATTTCAAAAGAGCAAGAAGAACTATTATATGAGAGAGGCAGGGAGACCTTCTTTTCTGGAGAATGAAGTTGCCTTTGCAGACTTCAGTTTCCTGATGATGAATCGGCTCTACAACTTGGAATTGAGCAATTAACAGGCAGTTTGTACGGAGTAATTCCAGTGATAGATGTTCAGTTTATCTACGGATATCTATCCACCATTAATATTCACTTCTGACGTCGAATTCTGATTCAAAAAGGAATAGAGCCAGTGTTAGGCTGTTTGGGCTGCCATAACACATACCATAGCTTGGGCGGCTTAAACAACAGAAATGTATTTTCTCAAAGTTCTGAAGGCTGGGAAGTCCAAGGCCAAGATGCCAGTTGATTTGGTTTCTAATGAGAGCACTCTTCCTGGCTCACAGAAAGCCACCTTCTAGCTGTGTTTTCACATGGCAGGGATGGGGTAGGGCGGGGGGTGGGTAGAGAGATCTCCAAATACAGTACATAGGGGGTTAGATCTTCAATATATGATTTTTAGAGGGAGACAATTCCATAGCAAAGGCCAAAAACCAATGTGCCCCTGAGAGAACAGTGCCCAATGTCCACTTATAAAATGGAGACATTAATACTTGTCACCTCACTTCACAGAGGCTACGATGAAGAATATTGCCTCAGTTTTCCAAAATCAATTATAGCTTGTGAAATTAAGGACTTCTAAATATTACGTGTGTACATATACGTCTATAATTAACATGGTGTTTCTAGGCTAAGAGCCCAGAAATGGTTTTATGTAGGCATGCACAAATGTACCTTTATATTTTGATATTTAATTTTCTTTATATTTCGGTATTTAATTTCCTTGTAGACAATTTTCTTCTTGAATAAATTAGTCGATGACTGTATTTTTCCATGAAAGATTATGAGGAATGTTCCATATTTACACTCCAGGGTTTTAGATGTACAGCAACTTTGCCAACATGTGGTCTTGAATGTTCTACTTCTAGCTGGGGATCTGTTAGCAGGGGTCCCCAAGCCCCAGACTGTGGACTGGTGCTGGTCCGGGGCCTGTTAGGAACTGGGCCGCACAGCAGAAGGTGAGAGGTGGGTGGTGAACAAGCGAAGCTTCATCTGTACTTGCAGCCACTCCCCAGAGCCAGCATCACCGCCTCAGCTCCCCCTCAGATCATCAGGCACTAGATTCTCATAGGAGCGCCAGTCCCTGGTGCCAAAAAGGTTGCGGACCATTGTGTTATAGCTACCCTTTTCTATACAGTATAACCATGTGACTGACTACTGAGCAACTGAAATACATTAAATCCAAGTTCAGATGTTCTGTAAGTATAATATACATACCCAACTTTGAAGACTCATTACAAAAGTATATAAACTAGCAATTTCTATGTTGATTACATGTTGAAATGATAATATTTTGGATATATTGAGTTAAATAGAATAATTTCGCCTTTTTTTTATACTTTTTAAAAACGTGGTTACTGGAAATTTTAAAATTGCATGTGTGGTTTACTTTTGTGGCTTGCGTTATGTTTACAGAGAGCACTACTCTATAGAGTTGAATTCAGTCTTTTGTGAGGTTTTCGGCCCCCCCAACAAATAAAGACCGGTGACCTTGGAGCCCTGGAGTATTTCTTCTCAGGGATCCTAAGAACCGAAGCCAGCATAGAAGAATCAGGGCGCGTTTGCCTTTGATGCCTCCTTTCTTCACGCCCTTCTCAACTCCCGGATGCTACTTGCTGCTACCTAGGTGTCCCAGCGAGAGAACCTACCCAGCATGCCTTTCCCCAGACATCCATTTACAGTGGCTCATTGTTCTTTTTCTTTTTCATCTCCCCCAAACTAATAGCCCCTCAGCCTAGGGATCTGACATAGTTGTTACATGGAATGTGGGCTTTAAGAACTTTCCCACAGGAGTGTAAAAGGCAGGCTTTCTGTTAGCCTGTTAGAGGTGAGATGGTAAGGCTCTCCAAGGGGATAATTTCTGGCTAAGTGTTCCAGTAAAAGGATGCATTTCCAACAGCCGGGAGAGGGGTATTTTGGGGTAATGTATTTAAACCAAGTATTGTTGATACATAGCTATCGCGTAAATATTATTAACCTTCTCTCTGCTGAAGGCATGGTTAGCAGTCTTAAAATCAGTATGATATGGTCTTAAAATCAGTATGATATGGTCTGATTTCCCCTAAAATAATCTCTACCTGTTTCTATATAGATCTCTCTGCCCCTGTCCCCATGTCCTCTTCCTCCTGTAAAAATCTTTAAAAATCAGAAGGTGCCATCGTTGACCAAATCATTTCCGTTACAAAACTGTTTATCAGGTGTTTTTACCTGTGCTCCATTACCGATGACTTTCTCTCCTTCGGAGTGACATGGTTCTCATTCACTGATTCATTCATTGATGTTTATATACCTTGCGAATTCCAAAAGTTCTTGAGGCTGTTAGGCACCTTTCATATACATGGAAGCATGTTCTCCCCATGTTGTACTGTCAGACTGGGGTTCCCACTGAAAGAAAATACCAGTCCTGCTGCAGATAAACATCAGGCCAGACTCTTTGGGAGATTTTCAAGTAGACTCAGGTAGAGAGCTGGGCTTTTTAAAAAAAAAAGTCCTCGTAAATTAACCCATAGTCTATAAAGATTAGCCAAGACTAAAAGAGGTTTATTAAGCAATTTCCACAGCTGCACCATTATATTTCAGGGAGTTTATGGGGATCAGGAGATCTTTATTGGGAATCACCATTAACAAGGTCATTTGCTTTCACATCACTAAATATCTCATTTCAAGGGCAATTATGTTGGACTCTATATTCATCAGAAAATAATTGCAGAAAAATGTGCCATACACACCCATTTTTCAGAGGTATCAGCAATACGAAAGGTGGAATTCAAAAATAGCATTTCCTTTTTGTGTATTATTTGAAAATTGTACCATGGCAACTAGCAGGACTAATTCATAGATTGGCTTATTTATGTCTGATGTTATATGAACTTCAAATTATCCAACTTCTCTCTGATTCTTTTAATTTATTCCTCATTCATGGATGCATGCTTCTGGCTGCCAACTTTGGTTTATATGGTGATTCGTAGCTTACTAGGTTTTGGAAGACTCAACCCATTGAAATAGGATTATCTGTAGATGGGTGTGGTGGACACACCCTAAGGTGACCTCCAATGAATCACATCCTTATATAATCCTCTCCCCTTGAGTGACAGGGGAATTGTGACCTGCTTCCAGCCGATAGAATATGGTAAAGGTGATGGGATGTCACTACCTTGTTTACAACATGTAAGATTCTGTCTTAGTAGGTGGAAGTGAGAGACTCTTCCTTGCTGGTCATGAAGTGTTGGGAGAGGGCCATATGGTAATGAACTGTAGGCAACTTAAAGGAGCTGAGAGTGGCTTCTGGCTGGCAGCTAGTATGAAAACAGGGACTTCAGTTCTGTAACTTCAAAGAACTTCTTCAAGGTAGAGGTCTCTGAGCTCCAGATCAGACCACAGTCTAGCTGACACCTTGATTGCAGCCTTGTGAGACCTGGGCAGAGAACCCAGCCATGCTGTGCCCAGACGCCTGACCCATGGAAACTGTGAAATGATAAATAGGTGTTATGTTGAGCCACTTAATTTATGATAGTTTGTTATACAGCATACAAAACAAATTCAATGGGCTTTCCGTTCATTTCTATGACACGGTATTCATAAATTTATTTTTAAACCAGTTGTTCTCAAACTCTCTCTTTGAAGGACCAGTGTTTTAATGTCCAATCTATCATAGAAAAATACTTGCATAAAATAAATAGAAATTATTAGAAAAACTAAATAAAAAGACGAAATACAAGCCCACAGACCAATACTGTCATAAAGTGAAATAAAAAATGAGTTAGAAAAATTAAATAAAAAGACACTCAAAATGTAAGCCCAAGATGTTTATTATTAGATTTGATAGAAATATAATTTGTCTCTCAGTATAAAAGTTTCTAAACATTTACTCTCAATTTACCTCTTTGAGGATGGATAATAATCAACTTATAAAAATAGCCGGTATCTATGGAGGGCTTACTATGCCCTGGACACTGTGTATTCTTTTTCATGAATTAAGTCCTATTCACGTTCCCCACAATTCTACGAACTTAAATTCCTCCATTTTATGTGAAAACAAACTAGGATTAGTGGGGTGAAGTTAATTTGCCCAACTCGGTCACACATCTAGTAAGTACAGAAAGCTGTGACCCAAACCCAGCAATCTTAACAGTATGATACGACAGAATTCCTTTTTTTTATTCATAATAATTGAGAAAATATATTCAAGTCATCATAAATATGAGCTATAATCAATGTCACCCTGGTCAAGGAGCCTACAAAGTCCTAAAACAGAGGGTTTTCTGTGCTCGTATTCCCTAAAAATAAGACCAATCATTTATGCCAAACTTGAGCTAAAGAGAGATGAGACACGCGGTGATTTATAGAAGGAAATGAACCATGCTCTTGTTGACCTCTCTTCTCAAAACAGAGATGCGGAAGAGAGGAAAACAGGTGTACTTGGGTGATTTCTGCTCTGTTTACACTCCGTTATGGCTTTCACTTCCTTCACTGAAGTCTGTCAGAAGCTTAAGGGTAACAGTTCCCATAAGAATCACTGGGGGAATTTTTACAGCTTCTGATGCGTGGCTCTGGCCTGGGAGATTCTTAGTGTATTGGTCTGGAAGAGCCTGGAATCAGGAATGTTTCCATAGCTTCTTCGATGATTCTAACGTGTAGCCAGCCGGGGTTGAGAACCAGAGTTCTAAGGATGATAAGCGTGAGACGAGAGGCAGCTGAGTCATTTCTGCTCCACTCTTGATGCCCGTTGCCCAGGGCTGTGTGGAAGCCACGTGGGAACAGCTTTCTGTCCATGTCGCTCATCTATGGGGAATACCCAGTTAGGATTAGGGTGGCTCCCATACCCATTTTTTTTTTTTTTTTGAAACTCAGGAAAACTTCTACCGGCTACTTTAATATCCTTCAGCCTCTGTCAGTGCAGGCCTTCATTAGCTTAGGTCTCGTCTCTTTTGCGAAATCATATTCAATCGATTTTAGTGTTTGAGGTTATCATTTATGGCAAAATTAGAATTTCATTTCTATACAGCCCTCATTCGTGGTTTTTTTATCTACACGCTAAGAAATAATTCTGTCATTTTAGAACTTTCCGAAGCATTTTAGTATTTTTACATTGGACTTTTACAAAGCTTTGAGTGATTAGCTACAAATCATTGCGATTTTGCTTTTAAGAATTTTATGTTGTTTTTCCCCGTGTTAGATTGGACGCAATAGCAGATCTAGGGTTGAGACTGTCACCTCAGAATGTATTTGCTGGAATCTAGTCTTGCGAGAAGTTCCTTGAAAAGAGTTTCCCAGCCCCTTATGGCTCAAAGTGGGGTGATCCAGGAGCCGCAAGGTCCCTATCTCCCACCCCAGACTTAAATGCAGAATCAGAATCTTCATTAAACGACACACCCAGGTGATTCGTATGTATGTGTATGAACTTTGAGAAGCACTGAATATTGAGAAACGACTGCCAGTTGTGTCCCCTTTTTGAATCTGAGTGACACACATTAGCACATGAAGGATTCTGTTATGTCCAATGGTAAAGAAAACCTTTTATCTCAGATTTTCCCAAATGCATTTGACCATACAACATCTTCTTTTTTTCAGATAGCCCTTTGAAAAAGGTTTTTGTTACAGTGTGGGATACATCGGAATAGTATACATATTATTGTTGGGTGACCATTCTCCACGAGTCTCTCACCTTTCTGCAAGTCTTAAAACCAGAGGCACAGACGTCATTTATTCTGAACTCTTTTCTCAAGGATGTTTGTGGAGCAAAAAGCCTTAGCAGATAGAGAAAGGGTCTCCCTCTAGAGCAAAGACCAGTCCAGTATAATAAAGCAAGTCCAATATAATAAAGACAGTGTTTCCCTCCAGGGCAAAGGTCAGGCAGGCTTATCACTTATCTTAAAAGATTTGAGTTCCCTACCATCAATGTTCTTCCACTATGACACAAACGCGGTACATGCACAGATTCCAACTGGGGTCCTCCATAGTGCCCCCAGGAAACTTGGGGCCAAAGGCAGCTGACACAGATAGAAGGCTCATTCTGCCTGCAACGCTGTGAGCAATAAAGTCCTTTGTCTCTGACCTAGGAGCCTCATGTCTTCTGGCAGCATCCACGAATAACGGCAGGCTAACTTGTCAGCTTGCAAGTAGGGTCAAATCTGAGACCCTTTATAGTTCTCGTTAATTACATGGGATCAATTTGATAGATTTTGACAAACTGCACAAAACCGTGGAACCAGTTAGCAGATCAGGAAAGATAAAATCAGTGCTTCTAAGGCCTGCTCACAGTCCTTTTCATCACTACTGTCCTCAACTCTGGTGGACTACCAGTAACCTCATATATGTGTAATGAGCTATATTCTACACCAAGATCATTTAAGCTGACATTCGCTAGCACTTAGTATGACTCAGGCCCTCTCCTAATCATTTACATGTAGTAAATAATTGAATCTTCATAGCAACCTTCTGAAGTAGTAACCATTATATTCATTTTACAGGTGATAAATAAGCACAGAGAGGCTAAGTGATTTGCCAAAGGGCACACAGCCGGAATTTGAACCCAGGTTATTCGACCTCAGAGCTAACTCCGTCACCACATTGGACCCCATGCTCTGAAACCGGCATGGGGTGTCTGCAACAGGAACCATCCTGGGGAGTCTCAGTGGTTTTATAAACACAAGGAGGCCTAAAATATAAATATGCTGTGTTCCAAGAATTTGTTTATAAACCAATCATTTCTGTTGAATGGTAGAAATGGTACTGAATTTAGCACGTGAATAACCTAGATTACAGTCCTGACCCTGACCTAGCAGCTGTGTGACCTTGGACAAGTACTTAACCTCTTCGGCCTTCAGTTTCTTCACTAGTAAAATAACAGAGTTGGCCCAGATGAGCATGCACCTTTAAAATAGCTTTAAAATTCTGCATTTTTGTATTCAATACATATTCTCTACAGAATTAATGTTATTAATTCCAAGGCTAGCTCCATAATATCCTTTTAAGTAAATGAACCTGAAAATTATAAATATGTACATCATAACATACACATAATAGTATCTCCAGGAACTAGAACTTGATTTTATCACTTATGATTTGGGCAAATCATTTATAGGCGTGAGGCTGCTTTTACTCTGGTAAAATGAAACTAAAAATATTTATTCTGAGGGGAATCGTGAACTCTAATCAGATCTGTCTCTCTCTCTCTCTCTTCTGTCACCTATCATCTCTATATTTTTTAAGAGGATATGCATTTTGTACACCAATAAGGTATTTGTTGTTTATAACTTCATTTGGCCCTCCATCCCCCGTTCCCTCCCTCCCTCCCTTCCTTCCTTGCTTTCTTCAAAAAATGTTTATTGAATACCTGCTTATTCCTTGCCAGCTACTATGCTAATGGTAGAAGAATAATATTAGAATACAGTGTGATACAATTTTGAGAAAGGTAATTACAGGGTGCTCAGAACGGGCACCTATTGTAATTGGCTATTTACATATGTGAGAAATTGATGTGAAAGCTGACAGATGCCCACTGGACCATGCTGACCAGGCAGGTAGAAGCCAGAATGGAGCGTCAGTAGGTAACACTGTTCCAGGCACAGGACACAGCTTGGGTCCAGGCTGGGAGGCATGAGAAAGCCGAATTCCTTTTTGGTCAGTGAGGTCAATGCATTCGGACTTCTCAGAGCCACATTTTCCCCAACGAGTGGCCTGGGGATGGTAGAGGGGCCTCTGATTATGGGATGGTGTAGACAGCTGTATTTTGCAAACTTTCAACCCATCCTTAGAAAATAATCCTTCCTTAAGCATCCCTTCTCCTTCCAAATTAGGGACATTGGGGAGGGGACTCGTGGAGCAAGCGCTGGCTTATTTCCAATTCCTCTGAGAGTCACTTATCCATTAGAGGTTACATGGACAGAGTGGCAAACCTGGATGCCCCAAAAGCCACATCAGCCTGTGGTCTCTCCCCTCCCCCCTCCCCGCCTTCCTCCAACCAGTCAAGAGGGTGCAGAAGCTGCAACCGTATTTAGGGGGTACTTTCCTCTCAAGGGTGGCCAATTTTAACCTGACTGTGCCCGAGTAAAGATGTCAGGGGTGAGTGGCCTTTCTCCCTCTGCCTCCTGCCCTGGTCCAACCCATTTCAGGGGTCGAAGACCCCACTTCCCTGGAGCTGATAGAGAGTCGCTGCCGGTGGGTCAGTCCCACAGAGTCTTCGGTTCTTCGCAGCCCTCCCTGGGGAGGAAATCTGCCGAGGCTAGAAAAGGGAAGTGCCTCGAGTTTGGGCTTTTACTCCGGAGGTCAGCCCGGCCTCCCGCTGCCTTCCCGTCCTGACCAGGCAGTATACACAGTGGGGAGATGGTGTCACTGGAACATCTCCAATTATCCTTATCAGAACGATTTTCATGACTCAGAACAGGTTGGCAGATGGAGGGCCAGGGAGCCAGAAGCTCCTTGCATACCCAGCACAGACGTTTGATGCGTGGTGATTGCCTTCTCTGGGCACTAAGTGCTTATCTGTCACTCCTCGTTTTGTTTTCATAGCTGCTTTGTGATGGAGGGGAAAATGTGCCGTTGTTATTTGCTCTCTGCCAACTAGCGATGTCCGGCAGGTCATAGGCACATGAATTATCTGGCGGAGGAGGGAAAATGAGCCTGAGTGATGAAAACTTTCTCTCTGAGTCAGGCGCTGCCCTGCCCTCAGAAACTGAGGGACATAGACGCTGTCCTTTTCCTGTTTCAGAATCCAGTCGAGGACACGATGCTGCATTAGTTCATCTTGAATTTTAAGCAAAAACGATTTCCTCTTTTGGTTGGAGAATTTTCATTCTTAATCATTATCGGCCATCTTTCTTAAAAACCCCATGTCAATTTTGGAAAACACGATTTCTTTGGACAATGAAGACACTCATATTTCACAGTCGATTGGCCTTTAATTGCCAAAGTAGGAAAAAATTCTAAAACTTAAAAAAATGGTTCTAGTGGGAGTTGATATTTTAAGCAGCCACGCAGGTAGTACAGCACATGGCAGAGGGAGGGGTGTGATAAATCTGGTGGGTGAAATACTTATTCACTTATTTAGTTTTGCTATTTAAAAATAGGTTTACTAATTTGGGCTAGTAGATGACTCATAAAATAGCCTTGCATGTACTGTATAAAATGGAAGTGAGATCATGTCCCTTTGTTACTTAAAAACCTACGATGTTTATAACTCTACTACTCACAACAGCCAAAAGGTGAAAGTAGCCCAAATGTCTATCCACCGATGAATGGATAAACAAATTGTTCTTTATCCATACAATGAAACATTACTTAGCCACAAAAAAAAAAAAGAACAAAGTACCGACACATACTTTAATATGGACGATCCTCCAAAACATTATGCCGAGTGAAAGAAGCCAGTCACTAAAGGCCACGTATTGCGCGATTCCATTTACGTAAAAGATTCAGAACAGGCAAATCCATAAACATAATGCAGACTGATGGTTTCCAGGGGATGGAGGGGAACACGAAATGGGGAGTGACTGCTGATGGGTATGGCGATTTCCCTTTGAGGTGCTGAAAATGTCGTGGAACGAGAGAGAGGTGGGTTTGCACAACATTGTGAATGTGCTACATGCCGCTGGATCGGTCACTTTAAAATGTTTAACTTTATGTTATGTGAATTTCACCTCAGTTAGAAAAACTTAACTATTAAAACCTGCAATGGCTCCCCATTTCCTTGAGAGAAGCAGCCACATCCTTACAGTGGCCTACTAAGCCCTCCAGGATCTGGTCCTATTACCTCCTGGCCTTGCCCCCTCCTACTCTCCCTGCTCCCTGACTGGGCATACTGGCCTCCATGCTTCCAGCATCCTAGCCTCCATGCATGCCGTGTCTCTTACCCACCGGACAGGCTCCGACCCCCACTCCCCTTTGCGCTGGATGTTCCCTCTGCCTTAGATACTTCTCCCCAGTACCTGTGAACCTGTGTGGCTCCCTCTCACCTCTTTTATGTGTTCATGCTGCTATCACGTCTCAAGGAGGCCTGTCCTGACCACCCTATTTCTTGTTACACCAGCCCCAAGCATCAATGCCTTTATTCTGTTCTACTTATCACTTTCTAACAAACTATGTTACTACCACTGATTTATTCTGTTTATTGCTCATTCTCTTTCTCCTCTTCTCCTCCACCATTAGAACGTAGCTCCACTAAGAAAAGGTCTTTAGTACGTTTCTGCATACTGGGCTTAATTTGTGTTCATTTTTTTAAAAATGTGTTCACAGAATCGAATAGCAAGGGATTACACATTTAAACAGATTCAGTTAAGTGGATTCTGAAGGAAATGTCCATGGAAAATGAAGTATTAAATGTAATAGAAAAATGCCATTACGGCTTTTTTTCTTTGCCGATGTTTCTACTTCGCGGAGGCCTAAAAAGCATTTCGGTTGAAGTTAAAACCTTCAGTTCAGAAACTTCTCTCTCCCTCTGTTCTCTTTTGTCCTTTATCACAAGTCACTTGAGTTTTCAACCTGAAGGAGGTATTTTGGGTGGCAAGTCATTAATTATATGAAGTGATGGAACTTTAAAACATTTTCTACTGGATGAAATTCACTTATTTCTTAACAAACAGTGTCATTCTTTTTTTATTAAGGTCGATTTGGATTTAATACAGCTTTTACGGGTGGGAGGCAGGGAGAAATAAAAACCACTTTCTGTAACTGCATTTATTTATCAAATTTGTGCAAGGCCTTGGAGATTGTGGGAAGACTAAGGAACACACCTACTAGTTTTTAAAGTAAGCCTACTGGATTTAATCACAAAGAGAGTGAAAGTCTGAGAAAGAAAGAAGGAAAAAAAGGAACAGAGATAAAAGAAAGAACAAGAATTTAGAAACAGAGCTCCGGCTGAAATATTTTTGTACTCGAGCAGGAAGTTGCTTTCAGAAAGGCTGGCCACAGACTCTTGCGCACAGACCTTGCACAAGGAGATCTGTGATTAGAAAATAGCATTGTGAGCTCAAAGCTATTTATTACATTTTGCAGATGGGCCGTCTCTATTAATTTGGCTCTAACTGTGGCTGAAGATCTCGCTATCTGATGCAAAAGCAAACAAGAAATGCTACCCCTCTTTCCTCGATATTGGCATAAAAGCTGAAGCATGTTTTTGCGTGCATCTGTTTATCTCCACGTAAGGAAATTGAGTGTCCCGATACCAGAAGTTATCAGGTATCTGAGATTCTGAGAGGAGAGCTCATGAGCACGAAGTTTTGGATGTGGAGGGATTTCTCTGCATCAATTACCATTCTCTCACTGGCTTAGGGGAGTGCGTCCTGAGCCCACATTTCATTGTCCTGGCATCCAGGCGGACACACCACTCGTATGGATTCTGTTTGAGGAAAGAAAAGCTCAAGAAGCAAAGGGGAGGTGGGATTTTTTATGAATGTTGTAATTTCAGAGAACGCGAAAATAACGTGGCCCAATACTAGCGAGTGTCTGCTACAGAGTGCTTTGTTTATAGAGCCACATAGGAAACACTGCATTTTGGGGGCAGAACTGGCCCATTCAGGAACCAGCAAAGAGTCGGGAGTTAAAAAAAAAAAAAAAAAAAAAAAAAAAAAAAAAAAAAAAAAAAAAAAAAAAAAAAAAAAAAAAAAAAACGCATCTTGTAACAAAGAGCAGAATTTTGCCTTATGGTGAAAGAAGAATTGTTTTTCTCAATTTGATGTAAGGCAAGGTGATATGCTTTTTCTGGATTGACTTAAGGCTCCTCAAATAATAACACGCATTTGTGTTTTCACAGTAAGGGTTTGGACGGAGGATGAGTGATGGCATGAGGCAGGGGTCATAGTTTAGGATTCTTCATACGTCCTTAGACCATAAACCAAGCAAAAAGTATGCAACGAAGTCAGTTCCTCTTAGAGCTCTTACGATGTACAGTGAAACCTGCCTAGAAGACTCCAAAGATCACCTAACCCAATAGTTGTCCATTGAGGGAAAATTGGCAGGGGCATATTTGATAATACTTGGAAGCATTTTTGGTTGTTACAATTTGGGAGAGTAGGCATCGCTACTGTCATCAAATTAGTAGAGGCCAGAGACGCTGCTAAACTTCCTACCATGCACAGGACAGTCCCCGCCACAAAGAATGATCCAAGT
The DNA here is from genome assembly GCF_000325575.1 of Pteropus alecto. Lineage (NCBI taxonomy): Eukaryota > Metazoa > Chordata > Mammalia > Chiroptera > Pteropodidae > Pteropus > Pteropus alecto. The sequence goes on along the minus strand of NW_006440643.1, from coordinate 418,236 downwards.
CAAAATGTCACGAGTGCCGAGGTAGAGAAAGCTTCATCCTAACACATGTCCTAAATATGAACCCATTTGAAATATCCCCCAGTTGGCCCAATTAACCCGGAATGACGGTCCGATAAATGAAAACTAAGCACAAACCAACTTAGTGATATTTCCTCCTTTCTCTTTCCCATCTCACAGAAAATCATTGAATGTAAGCATGACCTTTTTTTTTTTTTCCAAACCCCTCTGTAAGCAATCTTCTTAAGTATGTTTCACTTCAATTTCTGCCATTCTCCAGAGGCTATTCCATTCCCAATAAGATTATTGAAACCGCTGTAATAATAAAAACGTATAACTGCATTAGCATCTCTTGGAGAAACTCATTGAAATGACGGGTGAAGGGGGAAACATGAAAAAGACTTTTTAAAACGATCTAGCCAGTTTGATTGTTGCTCCACGGTTTAAGGAGAAAGCCTGGAATTTATGCTCAAACTATCTTAAGATGCAGGGCAATAAGTGACATATATAAAAGTCCAGGCCAATAAAGCAATCCCTGTTTCAGTCAGCCTGAGACTGTTGCTTTTTAATTTTTTGGCCGGAAAAGGAAACTGAGCTTTGCTTATGTTTCCTAGTTAGAAAACCTGATGATTGTTATTAAAATATGAAGCCCAAGATCCTTTGAGAATTTTAATACAGAAAGTCCTGCCCATGGTTTGGGAAGTTTTGTGTAAAGAGTATTAATAGGATAATTGGGACATTTGGGCTTTTAAGACAATTGGTGCTACCACTTACCTGTGTAATCTTGGTTTTCAGTTTTCTCGTCTGTTAAACAAAGTCTCTGGGTTCTGACCTCCAAGTTTATTTTAAACTAAAGAAACAATTGCACAAAAATGGCACGGGCTGATCTTGAGATGTCCGCCGTACCACCAAATGTTTCTCTTTACTCGTTTTTACCAATTTATAAATAGTCGCGTGATAGCTCAGAATGCTGTGGATTTGCTCTTTTATCCGACAGAGAAAGAAATAAATATCTGCCGTGCAAGGACTGTAAATAGTTAAGATTCTCTTTCCTTCTACCAATAAATGAAACCAGGAAATCTGTAATGGAGAATTGATCATTTCTCCAGCATCCAAATCTATCTGTTACCCTATTGGGTTTGGGCATTTAAATAATTGTAGGCTATTTCTGTGTCAAATTTACCCTTGCAGACCCCCGTCACACAATAGCACCTCTCTCTTAGTATCAGCCTGAATGTTAATGTTAACGAATTTAGAATTTTCCAAGCAAATCTGCATGCAAAATAGATTGCCAGACAGCATGATGTTTCAGTGTCTGGTGTCTTCTCTATGACAGGCTCTTGAAAGCCAAAAACAGGAGAACACACAGGGCAAGAGTGCAGAAATCACTACATGTTTTTTCCTCCACAGGAAGTCTCTCACCGGAAGCCATGCCACAGAGCACACAGGCAGCTTGCAGAGAAGGATGCAAAGCACATCGGCCCCAGAGAACCGCACGGAAGGCAGGGCTTGCTTGTTTCTTAGCCAGTTATACTCTGTCCCCGGCCCACACCCTGCACTGGGCTCTCTAGGTTATTTCTTCTGCAGCTGCTTTCCTTTATTTTGGGAATAGTTTTAGAGTGTTTGCTTCACCCATGACTTTACTCTTGGGCTTGAATTTAGATGAGACGTAAGAGCAAAGGGCAGTGAATCCCAAATCTATTTTATTCATGCGTTTATTCATTTTCATGTCAGCAACAGTGTAGTAAGAAAGAAGGTTAATGGGATGACAAAAAGGAAACAGTGAGTTTTAAGAAGGCAGGCCACCATGGCAGCTATAGCCAGACAATGGCTGCATAGGGTAATTTTTTAAAAAATGAGTATTGTCTATTTAGAAATGTCTCTTGGGTTGTTTTTCAGGGTGTATGACTTTGAGAGTGAGGAATAGAGAAAAACAGGAAAGCCAAAGAAACCATCTTCTATTTGAGATCTTATGAACCAGCTGTTTCTTTTGCTAAGTCTAAGGGTAAAAAGAGGAAAACTCTCAATGGGGAAATATATAAATATTTACAGAGGCTTCCTGTCTATCTATAGTACCCTTTTGCAAGATGCATCACCTTGAAGCCTTGCACTGTGGTTGTATTTGAAATAAATGGTGCAAGAGGTGTTTTCTTTGTTTTTTTGTTTTGTTTTGTTTTGTTTGTTTTTTGTTTTTTCTTCCTAATGACAGTGTAACGTGCTTGCAAAGCCTGTAAGCATACGTCCTAAATCGTGGACTTCATCTGTCTTGGAAGGGAAAAAGCTTGACCTCATGCCGCTGGGGTCTGAAAGTGTGGCTCCTGGGAGTCTGAGCATCTTAGACGTGGTTTTAGGGTCCTCTCAGGCTCTGCTTTCAGGCTTGCTCAATACTGATAAATAACATGACTGGCATCAAGACCAGATTCATAACAGAAGGCAGCCAAAAGCTACTCTCTTTTAGCCTCATTTCTCAAAAGGACTCACTCAGCTCAGTTAGTTCAGCCGGGTCTTCTTTCTCTAAGTGGTCTCTTTAGAAGTTTGAGGAATTGTTGCCAAGGGAACATGGCTCCATCTGAGGAAATCTTTATGAGCAAGGAAGGGCCTCCACCCAGGCCTCTCCTCAGCTAGATCCAGTTTGTAGTCCTTTGCCCGGTACCTTCAGACACTGCAATGAGAAAAAATAAAGTGTGAGAAGTGAAATGCCTTTTGTCAACGTGTAAAAGAGAGTGCATCTAACTAATACTAGGGTTGGACAGAAGCCACAAAGGGTGTTTTGTGTGAGCGTTTCCGGCTACAAAATCTACCTGACTGTTGCACCGAAACCACAACCATCTATCACATGCTTGCAAGAAACCCCCAGAAGCTTCCTGTTTCATGTGGCTCATGAGAAGGATTGCACAATACAGCACAGTTTTCCTTGTCTTTGTGCTATTTCTAAGCTAGGAGAAAGATGAATTTGTACTTTGTATTTTAACATAATTATGAATACTTTATAAATCTCTCCATTAGTAGCAGATACTGTGAGACAATAGAGAGGAGGCTGTGTAGATCTGGTTTAGCCATTCCAGCTAGGACGTGGGAGGAGATAGGATATCGCCAGGGCTAAAAGTAGTGTAGTTTGGCAGGGGAACTTCCAAGGACACATCAGGCTGAGACAGGGGAACATGACTGACCGATGGCAAGATGGTTCTTGAAGATGGAGCAGATGGGATTGGTATGGGCAGGTTGGTTTGTGAAGCTAGAAGGCTTGTAGTCTCTCCTACTGAGTCCAGCACCCCCCAAAGACTAGTTAGAGGGTGTGGAGGAGAATGTGGTCTCATGCAAGGTTCACATCAGACCTCACGAGTTAGCTCAGTGTATCCCCTAACGACTGGCTGAGACTTCTGTGAACTGCAATGGACGCATATTCAGTGCCGTTAAAGACAAGCGTCTGGTCACTCAGTGGTCACCCAGTGACCAGTGGTGTCAGAGTGCTGATCACAAGGTGAGCAGTTTCCTGAAGATAAAGGAGCAGTGTGGCCATCTTTGGCCACGGGACCCTGGATCGGAGCTCTCCAGGCCCCTAGGGCCCTTTCTGGTACTCTGCACAGAGTTTCCATCAGCGTGCTCTGAGGAGGCTGCGCCTGCTAAAGGCTTTTTGGTCTCCTCGGTTAACTCAAGAAAACAGAAGAATGTCTCAGCCATACCAGCCACAGCCTCTGCTGGTCAGCTTAGGATGCCTGCCTTCTCTCAGTCATTTGGGAGAACGGTCACAGTACATTGTCCCTCAATTAGCATGCAGGAGCAGCTGCCTCCTTCTCCACATGCCTGCACGAGCTTTTATTCACCATATCTTAGTGTGAAAGTGGGGGCTTTTGCATGGCGTATGTTATATGTAATCATGATGACCCTTTTGGAAGCAGCGGAGTGCAGGAAGTACAGGGTGGCTTCAGGACGGACGTTCTGGCCTCCACCACGTCGACATGACTATTAGCACATTGCCTTTTCCCCATTTTCATATTATCAATTTAGGATATTATTTTCCTAAATGAATTTTTAATTATAAAAACAATACTTAATAACCATGGGGAATTCGAAGAATACAGAGAGGCACGGTAATGAAGGAAAAAAAAAGCCCTTATGAACCCCATCCTCAGCTAGCCAGAGTCACTGTTAATATTTTGACGTATTTCCTTCTAGTGCATTTTCTCTGCCTCTACATATTTTCATAAACACATATCCCTCTTTTTACAATTTCAAGATCAAAAGGTACAAATACCTCTAAGGCTGTTGAGGCACATTGTCAGACTGCCTTCCCAGACGGCCATGCTAATGTGCAGTCATGTAAAGCTTTCTTTATTATCAAAGGACCCTCACTTCTGAGGACCGATAGAGACCATGCGTCGTCTGAGGTGAGCTTGAGAAGCACAGAGCAGCTCCCTATCTCGGACTGAAGGATCCAAGAGGAAAATCGATCAGATGTAGAGCTGAGGGAGCTTCCCGGGGCTGTTCTGGAAGGGAATGACCCCTCAAGGACCATTTTGGCAGAGCTACTGACCTTTACCAAAGAGACCAGCCCAAGATGCCTTCACCTTGAACATGAAAAAGACGTATGCTTCATCCAAAATTTCCCTATGTCTCCAAACCCACACTTCTCTATTCAAGTTAGAGTTCTGACAGGGTAGCCAATTAGGTTTGGAGGTTTCAGCAAGGGAGGGTGTGTGCGTACGTGATTAGCTCTTGCAAAAAGGAAAGTGAATGTGAAGTTGACCTTTGAGCTCACTTGCTGCATACCGTGCAGTGGGCACGTTGAGGTGAACCAGTCCTGGACCTCTTCTGCTTCTGGCCAGCACTGACTGTGTCACTGTTTATTTTCCCACTGGGGTAATAATATCCATCAGCTTTCCAATGGATACTTGGGGTGAATTGTTGTTTATCAAAGGCTTGGAAGAGAGGACCTGACAGTGTGTGCCCATGATAGAGAGGGGAGTGCAGTGTGGACTCCCGATGGCTACCTAAGGAGGCCTTGAGTCACTCACAAAACGAGGCCGGGGGTAATGGCCTTCATTCTTACAGAGTTCCTGGGGTGACTGTGAAAGAGACTGATGATTTGATCACAAGAGCAAAAAGTGCCTGTGTTGCCGATAACACAGAATTACACAAGGCCTGAAGCAAGCAGCAGTGTTTTTAAACGCTTGGGGAAAATTGAAGCTGCAAAGCGTTTTGTAGTCTCAGGCCGTCTCCGAGAGGGGCCAGCTGAAGCTACCCCGGACACACCGTCTTACAAGCCCTGGGCTTTCAATGGGGCTTTGAAAACCGGCTGGACCGTAGCTGGCTTTTCAGAGTGTTTCAGCTGGTCAGCTTATAGCAGTACGAATTGGCAGCATGGCAAGAAAAAGGACTGAAATTCAATGCTCGAATTGAAAGCTCTTGAGATTTAAATGTCACCAACACTGGGGTGCGGCTTCTCCACTAATTATGTTCTGTCAAACAAGGGTTGAAAATGTCAGCCCAGGCTTAGGAGCTGGTTTCTCCTGCAGCCAATGGCAGTAAGCCTGGGCCCTGGTTTAAATGATGAAGGAGTTTGAAAAATCACTCAGTTGATTTCAAGACTTCCTGGGGACGACGTTTAAACCGCCGCAATGTTCTCTTTCTGGGGCAGAGTTAGGAGCCAATCACAATTGAGGTTTCTCAGACTGTTCTGCCCATATTTGGCTGAAATCTTGCTTCATTCAACTAAACTTACAATGTACGCACTTGAAAAGCGAGGCTTTGGGAAATGTCTCTCTCTTTCTCCCTCCCTCTCTCTCTCCTTCTCCTTCCCTCCCTCCCCTCGTTATAAAAGAAGTCTTATCTTTATGCGTTTGGGGTCTGCCTGTGAGCTTATAGCCTCTCTCCAAAGCAAGGGAGAAGCCAGAGTAAGAAATTTATTTTTTACTTGTATTAAAAAAAAAAAAAAAATAATTTTGGACTGTATCTTCTGGCTTTCTACTATTTACATGAAAATACACAGAAAACAAATTAGTTTCGTCCTGTGCAATAATAACCAGAGGTGACTTATGAGATTATGAGGGTATGAAAGAAAGAATGCCATATCCATGATTGTATTTTATCTGTGATATATAGGAGATCTATTTCTCAGAGATTCCAGGAAATAAATGGAGGCTTTAAAGTTTCTTCTTGGGGGTTGCTTGAAAAGGACGATCAAGTCTTATGGAGAGATATGACACAAATATGATAAACCACATTCTACCTTTTCAAGTGAATATTCATTTTATATGTACCATCCGTGATCCCACAAAGGAGAGCCTATTCTCGTCCACATTTTGCAAATGAAGAAACTGAGGCAGAGAAGTTACGTAACTTGCCTAAGTTGCCTGACTTTATAAGTAGTGGAGCTAGACATCCACCCCGGTCACCATGCATCACTCTGCTCCACTCAGATGTCGTCTTACGTTTACAGGCAAGAATGGAGGCCTTAAGTAGTACAGAATGGCCCGGGGACCTCAATCTCTAAGAGATCAACCTCCTCAGGACCCCAGGACAAGAAAGTCGAGAAGTTGTTCAGCTTGTCAAAAGCCTGAGGTCGGGCAAGGTCACAGTGACCCCTAGAAGGTCATGTCCAGGACTGTCTGATCAGAGAGAAGCCCACAACCCACCAGCCAAGGCCCTTGCTTGAGGCCTCAGTTACTCCCAGGCTCAGGAAGAAGCCAGAGTAAGAGAACCCAGCAAGATGGTCCTTCATGTTCTCAAAACTGGGGAGGCCTGGAGGAAGAGGAGGGAGGCGACGAGGCAGCCTAGCCTCCTCTGGGACTCCAGAGAGGCCCCATCTCCTCCCTGCAGAGCAGTGGTGCCCATCTGGGAGCAACCTGGCCTCTCAGGCGATGTTTGGAGACATTTTTGGTTGTCACGGCTGAGGGGAGGGTGCTATCGGCATCTAGTGGGTAGAGACAGGGATGCTGCTCAGCATCCCACAGTGCACAGGATGGCTCCCGCGTAACAAAAAATGGCGCAGCCCCAAATGTCACTAGCGCCACGGTGAGAAACCCTGCCCTAAGGTCTTGCTTGGGTGCATCCCACCACAGCTCTGAGGAAGCTGTCTGGGGCTTCTTCAAAGAGTCACCCTGCAGCCAGGAAGCCAGCAGCCCATACAACTAGGCAGAAGGTAGGAGACAGGAGGCGGGACCATGCGTACAGGTTTTCATTTCTACATCTTTCTTCCTGACAGAGAGAGGTCAGTGTTTGACTCTGTTTACAGGCATCGCAACCAGGGTAGGGGCCAACTGTATGTAGTAGGCTACATAATGGCCCCCAAAGATATCAGGTCCTAATTCCTGGAGCCTGTGACTGTTTGTTACCTTATATGAAAAGACAAGAAAAGAAAAAAGAAAAGAAGAGAAGAAAAGAAAAGAAAAGAAAAGAAAAGAAAAAATGGCCCCCAAAGATATCAGGTCCTAATTCCTGGAGCCTGTGACTGTTTGTTACCTTATATGAAAAGACAAGAAAAGAAAAAAGAAAAGAAGAGAAGAAAAGAAAAGAAAAGAAAAGAAAAGAAAAGAAAAGAAAAGAAAAAAGAAAAAAGAACGGTCTTTGCAGGTGTGATTAAGTTAAGCATCCCAAGTTGGGGGGATTCTCCTGCATTATCTGGGCTCGCCCTGAATACGAGCATCCTTACCAGAAGGAGGCAGAGGGAGACACGACGCATGCACAGTGGAGAAGGCGATGAGATGAACGCGGTAGAAACTGGGGCACTGGGGCCACAACCCGAGGAATGTGGCAGCCACCAGAAGCTGGAAAAGGCAAGGAACACATTCGCCCCCGGAGTCTCCAAAGGGAGCATGGCCCGACCAGCGCTTTGAGTTTGGCCCAATGATACTGATTTCAAACTTCTGGCCTCCAGAACTACGAGAATAAATTTCTGGTGTTTTAAGTCACGGTGATTTGTTACAGCAGCCCTGTAATAGTACCTAGGAAACTAGAATACTCCTGTCCCCAAATTGCTCTGTGGAGGCAAAGGGGCCAACCCTTTCAGCACAGACAAAACTAGAGCCCTCTGGGGTAGGGTTTGAGAGGATGGACATTCCCTTTGCATCTTCCTCTACACACCTACCTCTTCCACCTTCCCTTTGAAGCGCCCTCTCCTGTGAAAATGTGGCACCTACCTTCCCTTTGCCTCTCTCTCTCAGCTGTCATTTTTCTGGTGACTGCTAGGCAAATCACCTGACAGTCCCAGTGCTTGGTTCCAACCTGCCTGGGGCCACCTATCACTTTCTACCTTGATTTCTTGTCAAGTCCATGCCCTGCGTCCTATGGAAGACCGGGAGCTCCTGGGGAACAGGAAGCCTGTTTGATTTATTGTTGAGCCTCCCAAGCCCCTCCCCGCCCGCACACCCGGCACAGTATCGAGTGCACACAGTAGGTGCTCAATCACTGGTTAAGGAGCGATGCCTCCATCCTGACTATGAGAAATGTTATTGACTTCTCTTTATTGTCTGTTGGTCAAGCAGCTCAAAGCCGAGGCCGAAACAGAAATCTCTGTGCATTCTGTCAGGCCCTCCAACAGCTGGCCGTGGACGACGCCAGTGTTCTTGGTTTTTCACCGGGATGTAATTTACATACGGCAAAATGCACATGTCGTAAGTGTCCAGCTTGATGAATGTTTACCTAGATATACCTCCTGGTAGCCGCTGCCCAGATTGAGATATATAGCACCTGTCCAGTCACCACAGAAAGTTCCCTTGTTCCCTTTGCCAGTCAGTTAACCGCCATGCTCCTCACCCTGGGGAACCATTATTCTGTCGTCTACCCCAGAAACTAGCTTTCTTGTTCGTGAGCATCATATACATGGAATCGTACAGAACATACTCTTGCATCGGGCTTTTTTCTCTTCGCATAATATTTTTGAGATTTATCCACATGGTCGTGCAGATCGGTAGTTTTTTCTTTTTTTAAAAAAAACTGCCGTGTATTATTCCCTTGTAAGGAAAAGCCACAATTCATTTCGCCATTCCAGTTGGGACCTACTGTGACTAAAGGTGCTATGAGCATTGTTGTATTTTATGGTCCTGTGATATCATTTCTCTTAGTTACGTACCTAGGAATAAAATGCCTGGGCCACAGGGAAGGTGTCTGCTTAACTGTATAGAAATCAGTTATCACTATTCTTGATTTAGATACAAGAAAACAGATTTTTAGAGAAAAATAAAGGAGCAATGGTCTTTCTGCACTTAATTTCCCAATTTCAGACCTTATAGTAATTTCTTAAAGAAATAGAGTGCCTCACGCATAGCTAATTGAGTCGGCAGTAGACTCAATAGTTAAGAGTCACTGGGCGTGTTAGAACGAAGACACGTCCCCATAAACACGTCCCCTTATCATTTTCTACACGTTCACACCACCCTGCATCTGGAAGGCTGCTCTTCCTTGTCACTGGGGTTGAACACAGTGCTCACGCAGACAGGATCCCTGAGAAAGAAAAAATTTTAAGCAGCAAATGTGCTTTGTAATGAGCCCCGGATTGAAATGACAGCTGCAGGCAGAGAAAAGTATGCGGACTATGCAGAACGAGGGCCATCAGATCCTTCTGTGGTGTCTGTTCTGAGTATTTGAATAGGTCTGATTCCTGCCAAATCCACAGGTCTCCCGAGGCCTGGCCGTGAGCACTGCCCTGCTTTCCTGGCTGCCAGCTCCCTTCAGAAGTGCATTCCTGAGGCCAGCTGCTCCCCGCTTGAGTGTCACTCAATTCTAGAAATCCTAAACAGCTTTGCAAAAGAGAGAAGGGGAAACTATTTTAGACCCTGTCATGTTGTCATGACACCACAGAATCGAGGCTGGGATGCCAAAGGAAAGAATAGAAACGCCCAGACTTGTCTTCCTATAAGGTGTATTTTACAACGGCCATTGCTCATTATGAGTTAAATTCCTTTTACCCGAATAGGTGTTTCATGCAATTTTTCTAATGATGCACAGCATCGATTTTCAGATTAACCAACATCCCACCCCTTTTGCTACTTAAAACTTTGATTTTTACCAATGAGGTGCATCTCATGCTTCGCCAAATGGCACCTTAGTACAATTATGCATTCCTTGGTTCTTTCTTACAAAATCTGAGGTGGCGTTTCTGGGCTCAGTGAAATGTCTCATAATTTACTTGGTTCCCTAAAATCTTCCCATGGTCCTTTGTCCTTTCTCTTCCACGGAAAAAATTGGCTGTGTGTGTGGCACCAAACTATCGGACTGACTCACCAAATAAGGAAGGTTAATCATCCAGGTTATGTACTTGACACCAAGAAGTTAAAACAATGGGGTGACTCGATATCTCGTTTTTCCCCTTTACGTCTTTTTCTTTCTTTCTTTTTTAACATTGACTTTTTTCTATTGCTCTCCTGCTGTGTAGTCATTTTCTGGACGAAAGGAAATCACCTGTTACTTCATCTTCTTGGCCATTTTTGAGAGAGACTGTTGAGTAAACCTGTTCTGGAAGTATTCTCAGAAGAAAAGTTAGCTCTCTCAGTGGGGCTGGTAAACAGCGCAGTGAGAACTGGCCCTATATTTTTTGTATTGGTTTCCAGAAGCTCAGCTTCCACATGAGTCGTTTTAACATGCAGCTCGTTGGATCTGTCATGATTTGGACCTCTTTCTCTTGTTCTAAAGCAGGGGTCCCCACCCCCCAGGCTGCCAACGGGTATGGGTTCCTGGCCTGTCAGGAACCAGGCCTCACAGCAGGAGGTGAGCGGCGGGCCAGCAAGCGAAGCTTCATCTGTATTTGCAGCCGCTCCCCAGCACTGGCATCACCGCCTCAGCTCCGCCTCAGATCATCAGACTTTAGATTCTCATTGGAGAACCGGTCCCTGCTGCCACAAAGATTGGACACCACTGTTCTTAAGGGCACACAGAGTCACTTAGGAAAATGTGGCAGTGGACTCTGGCAGATAACTTCTTTATTATAGAAGTCAAAGCTTCCGTCACTAGAACCTCACATTGCAAATCTCAGAAGCCTCCATAGTATTTGGGGATTGAGTTCCTTCCCCAATATATTTTTTTATGGAAACACTTCTTATTTTAGTTTCACCAGCACAAGTAAGTCTTGATTTGAGAAATGGTGAATATATCACTGCAAATGCCTTCGTGGGCCCACAGACTATTCTAAACTTTTTTATTGTTGATCATGTCAGGTTGAATGATTTACCTATAGTAAAATTCATCCTTTTTATATATAGTTCTATGAGTTTTGAGAAACGAATGTAGTTATGTAACTACCATCACAATCCAGGTATAGGGTGTTTGTATCACCTCAAAAAGTTTCCCATCGCTCCTTTGAACTCAATCCCTTCTCATCCATCCCCAGTTCCTGGCAACCACTGATCTGTTTTGTGTTTCTATATTTTGGCCTTTTTTGGAAATGTCATATAAATGGAATCATACAATATACAGCCTTTTGTCTCTCACTGTTTTCACTCACCGTAATGCTTTTGAAATTTATTCGTGTCGTTGCATGTATCAGTGGTTCCTTTTAATGAAGAGCAGCGTTCCATCGCACGGACGTACCGCTGTTTGTTTACACATTCACCTGTTGATAGGGCGTTCGAGTTGTTTCTAGTTGGGGTGACTATGAATAGTGCTGTTATAACCTTTCACGTACAGGTATTTGCGTGGACGTGTGTTTCCATTCCACTATTATCTTAGTTTGGACAGCTATAACGAAGTGCATGGACTGAGTGGCTTATAAACAACAGAAATCCATCTCACAGTTTGGGAGGCTGGAAGTTTGAGATCAGAGCGCCAGCTGATCGGGTTCTGGTGAAGAGCCTCTTCTCAGTTGCAGATGGCTGTCTTCTCATCATGTCCTCCCGTGGCAGAAAGAAGGCAAGCAGGCTCTCTGGGGTCTCTTTTAGAAGGGCACTAATCCCATCTTGAGGGCTTCACTCTCATGACCTAAACACCTCCCAAAGGTCGCACCTCCAAATACCATCACATAGGGGCTAGGGTTTCAACATATGAATTGTGGGGGCATACAAACGTTCAGTCTGTTGCGTGAGTAAATCCTAGGAGTGGGGAATGCTGAGTTATATGCTAACTGAATGCTCAACATATAAGAAACTGCCAGTTTTCTAAAGTATATGCTAGTAATGTATAAGATTTCTAATTGCTTTGCATCTTTGGCAGTATTGTCAGTTAAAAAAAACAAAACAAAACTGTAGACATTTTTATGGGTTTGTAGTGGCATCTCATTGTGGGTTTAGTTCATATTTCCCTAATGACTAATGATGTTGAACGTCTATTCATGTGCTTATTTGCTATCTACATCTCTTCTTTAGAGAAATGTGTGATCAAATCTTTTCGTCATTTTTAAATTGAGTTGTTTGTTTTTTCTTTTTATTATTGGAATGTGAGAGTTCTTTAGATATTTCTAGATATGAGTCCTTTATCAGATATATGATTTGTAAATATTTTCTCCCAGTCTTATCTCGCCTTTTCATTTCTTACCAATGTTCTGTAGTACACTCTCATTTTTTGAGACTTGGCATCGTTTCTTGCCCCACTCCTGACCCCTCTGCCATCTTGCACAGCAGATTAAGGAGCTAGGAGGTGCCACTGGCTTCGGTCCAATCGTAATACTTGGCTATAGGTTAAGGGCAGTCTCCTGAAAGAAAAATATTGGCCTAAACAATGGACACTTCACTCTAACTGTAGTGCACATAGAATAATCTGGAAAGTTTGATCAACAGGCACATTTCCAAGCTCCGCTCCCAGAAACCTTTATTTAGCAGGTGTGAGGTAAGGTACAGGTTGTTGTAATATTCAACAAGCACCCAGATTATTCTGATATATATGGCTTTGAAATGACATTTTGAGCAACCTTGAAACTCTAAAGCCACTGATAATCTCACATCTGCTGTGATCAGGATGTGAAGTCTACGTCCAGTCCTAAACAAAATGGCGTGAGCTAAGTCAGAGGAGGGAGATATTCTCACACATTTAGACAAAAAAAAAAAAAAAAAGAAGAAGAAGAAACACCAAGGGTGCACAAATTTGGGGACATTTTTAATGACCCTTCACCTATTCCTTCATCCATCTCTCTCTGCTATTATAGGCATGTCTTAATTTGGGCAGATGTCTTTTAAAAGTGCCTTTTGAGCATGACACTTTATTTGACTAGATACTAGAGGGAATAAGTAGCTGAGAAATCAATAAATAATGAGACATTAATAAATGTCAATACATTATTAACTGCGATCCTGAATAATCACATTTTCTCCTGCCTGCTGTAGTGCTATGGCAGGTTCTGGTCCATTTTTTTTTTTTTCAGATCCCCTCTCCTTACAGGTTGTCATCCTGAACTTTTTCGCCAGGGGTGTGCAGAATATCATTGGTCTTACAATAAGATTTTTTTTGGACACAGCCAGGACTTATCCTACATATTTTCAAATAAATCCATAAAGGAGTTTGGACTATGAATCCTTACCATTTTTTTACAGAAAAAGGAAACAGTAGCGACAAAACACCCAATTCCATTAAATGCAGGCATCCAGATGTTTGGACTATGTAATACCAAACAACCAGTCAGTCTGAGGTTTCTCCTGAATTGGACGAATTATTCTGACATTTCATAATTACAACCAGCACGATTTAAGTTTTGTCTACAGACAAGCCAATTGGGACTGACCTGATTTTCTGTGTTAATTAATCAAGTGTTATTGTTCAAACTTGTTGGTACCTCTCAGCTGAAATGATTTAAAACTATTGTTTTAACACTGTGGTGGACCGTTTCTTTAAATCACAATTAGTGAATGCACTTTCTAGCCTAACTGGGGTGCCTCAGGCTCTAGCAAACATAAGTGATCAATGATTGTTCATCGAAGATGGTAGAGTAGGAATAAGCCAGAACGGGAGACAAGAGATGTGGCTCCTACTGCTTGCTTGAGCTGAACTGCGTCTCTTTAAGTTTTCATGAGAGTAGATACTTAAGGAAACATAAATTTGTTAAAAGACTGAACCCAAAGTAGTCGACCAGTCTCTCTAAATTTAGGCCACCCCGCAAGCAAGCATGCAAGCACGCAAGCAAAACAATCCTAAGAATATGAGTGTTTATGTAACTCCTATACAAAGGGGACCTAAAACCAAGATGCCACAGGATTCCAGTAGGCAAGCAAAGATTTATTTTCTTTATTCTAAAACATTACTCGAGTTATGTATAATTAATGTTGGAACATTAGAAAATAAGGAAAAAAATCGATAAACAAAATCAATTAAAGTTCTACTCAGTAAAAACTACTGTTAGTCTATCAATGTATTTTCTTCTGTGGATCCATACATGTTCATGATGTATGTATATTTCAAATGGCTGTTGTCCTGACATCTGCTTCTTTGACTTAATGCTGCATTTTGAAGCTCCTCGCATGCCAAGAAATATGCATCTTCATCACCCATTTCAATGGCCATATTGCATTCCACTGTAGGCTCGTAAATCTTAACAACTAACACACGTAATGCTTCCTATGTGTCGGGTGCTGTTCTAGGCACTGAAGCACCATCCCTGTGAGGTAGGTAATATGATTATTCCTGTTTTACAGACAGAGAAACTGAGTTAAGGAGAGGTTAATTAACTTGCTATCTGGGATTCAACTCCAGATGGTCTGACTTCAGAGTCCAAGTTCTTAACATGTGGTCATATTACTTCTCACCTCATCCCCTTTGGTTATTCAGGTTATTTATAATAGTTCACTCTTTTAAACAGTGCAGATTAATTTAAAGCTCTACTTTCTCACAAGACCGGTGGTGGAGGATGGAGGCTGAAGGGGGAGCTTTGATAATGGATGATTTTTCCATCAGAGTCCTAGGGGGACATTCTTTTGGGTAAGATCAGATTAGAAGGGGTTCACTCTTATAGTAAAAACGAAGGAAGTTCATAAAGTCAGCGTAGTTCCCCAGGGAAGGGGGAGTTTTCAGGCCATGCACAGGCATATTTGCCATGCTGCAGGAGGCACGCCACCAACTGCATGGATCTCTGGAGTAGAATACAGCAACCTCACAGTAAAAACGTGGAGCCCTGGCGACCAAAATACAGAATTAATATTCTGCAGGCTGAACTTTGACCTATTGAAAAGAGAAGCTCTTAGTGATCAGAGTATCAGCTTTGAGACAAGGAAGTGAGTGTTCATTTCCGACGGGGTGTGGTGGGAAGCAGAGTGAAGGATTACTCACAAGCAGATCAGCAGATGACAGTGGCAGGATGGGGAGGAGGGAGGAGACCTGAGCAGAGCTAGGAGTGCACTTCTCTGCTGGGGTCACAGCATTGCTCCTCACCCTGGACACAGGATTTTCTTATGTCTGCATATTAAAATAGCACAACTCACATGACAGGTGTAGGTGGGGCGGGGGGAGGGGAGGACGATCGCTAGTAAACAAGTGAATAGGTAGATAATAGATACATTATAAAAAGTGATGAGAATCGGAATAGCCCTTTCTTCAAAGAAGCTATTCCAGTGACTAATGTTCACATGTAAAGATGCTCAACATAACAAGGTATTAGAGAATGCAAATCAAAACCACAGGAGGTGTTACTTCACACCTAGAGGGTCACTAGAATCAAAAAGACAGACAGTAACAAATAACGATGAGGATAGGGAAAAAATGGAACCCTCACACACTGCTGGTGGGAATGTAAAGGGCACAGCCACTATGGAAAGCAGTTTGACAGTTCCTGAAAATATTAAGCATAGAGTTAACACATGACCAGCGAGTCCTCTCTCATCTGCCCAAGAGAAATGAAAAGATTTGTCTGTACTAAAACTTGTAAACAAATATCGATAGCAGCCTTGTGGATAATAGCCAAGAAATGGAAACAGCCCAAATATCTATCAATGAATAAATAAACAAAATGTGGTTTATCTATGCAATGGAAGATGATTCAACCATAAAAATGAAGTTCTGATGCTACACGGCTGAACATGGATATATCTTGACAATATCATGTTCAGTAAAAGAAGCCGGTCACAGAAGGCCAAGTATTGTATGATTCTATTTATTTGAAATGTCCAAAATAGGCAAACCCATAGAGACAGAGAGTAGGCTAGTGGTTGCAAAGACCTGGGGGTCCTGGATAAATGAGGGGTAACTACTAATTCGTATCGAGTTTCCTTTTGGGGCGATGAAAATATCCTAAAGTTGATTGTCGTGATGGTTGTACATCGCTGTGAATATGCTAACAATCACTGAATTGTACACTTTAAAAGAATGGATTGTATGGTTTGTGAATTACAGCTTAATTGATGGCATTATGCTAAGTAAACTAACTCAGAGAAAGACAAATACCATCTGATCTCACGTATATGGGAAATCTAAAAAAGCCAAACTCATAGAAACAGAGAGTAGAATGGTGGGGGCTGAGGGAACGAGAAACATGGAGAGATGTTGGTCAAAGGGGACAAACTTCCGGTTATAAGATGAATAATTTCTGGAGATGTAATGTACAGCATTGCGACTGTAGTTAATAATACTGTGTTATATACTGGAAATTAGTGAAGAGAGTAGATATTAAATGTTCTCACCACCACACAAAAAAATGATGTGAGGTGATGACGGTGCTAACCTTATTGTGGTGATCAGTTTTGCAATATATACGTACATGGATCAGATCATCATGCTGTACGCCTTAGACTCACACAACGCTCTATGTCAATGCTATCTCGATAAAGCTGAAGAAAAGTGATGAAGTGAGTTGAGGGAACAGAAACATAGACCCGAGGCATGAAAGGCCATGTGTCCTCTGGGAATGAAAGAGGAGGCCTGTGAGACTCAGTGTGTTAGGGAGGGGCAGAGGATCTCCAAGTCTAGGTGACAGGGCCTTCCGATGAACTGGGTAATTATAGGCACTTCAGGATTATGTTCCAAGGACAATGAGAAATGTTTGAAGGCTATAAAAACCCAGTAGTTACATAATCCATCTTGTATTTTATATAGCTCTCTCTTATTGAATTGTTAGGGCAGAAATAGATTGCCGTTATAGCTAATAAAACCAGATAGAAATCATTAACTGAAAAATTTAGAGTTAAAATTAGCACGCAGTTATTTTCTTTTGATTTATTATGCATGCTAGGAAAAAGAGAACATCAAAATACTTATTCATGAATAGAACAAAAGGAGTGCATTATCACGTCAATAATAATGTAAGCTTTTGACTTTTAAACCGAATATATTCTGTTGCTTTCAGGAATTAACAACTATAGGACACAAGGGGAGAATTAAACTCCTTTATCAATGTTCAGTAGCATATTTATATCACACGCAGATTCATGTTTAATTGAATTTAAGACAAGGAGTAAGTAGAAGCCTGTCTAGAAGTCATGATGGAGTGGGCCAAAGCTTACCTGGACGTCAAGCACGGGCTCGTTGCACGTCAGCACGGTTTACCAGGAATGGTTTTGGCCTCTTGGTTCAAACTGTAAAGAAGTTATTGGGACTAATGCTCATGAATGAGAAGGGATGCATTTTCCCAGCCCGAGGGAGGAAGGGACTATCTCAGGCAAACAAGAACACAGCTGTGCAGGAAGACAGCAAAAGGATGTGTACACATCATGCAACGTGGACTCAGGGCCCAGGCAGTTGGATGATGAAATAGTTCTGGAAATGGATAATGGTTGATGGTTAGACGACATTGTGAAAGTACTTAATGCCATAAGTCCTTCTTTTTTTCCCTTGCTTTCTTCCTTCCTTCCCTTCTGCATTTACTCCATTTATTTGCTTATCTTTTGCTTTCAGAGTGATTGGTTTAAATGCATCTTCTGTATATGACAGAGAGTTAGAAGTTGTTTCTTTAATTCCATCTGAGAGGTTTTTTTAAAAAAATAAAATCGTGTTTACTTCATTTACCTCTGTTGTTATACCTTTACCTATGTTTGGTCTTAATTCTGTAATTTTATTTTAAGTTATCTTTTCTGACTTTTAAATATATGCACGTGTGAGTTTTCCATCTGATAATTTAGAAGATTTGCATTCAAATTTTAGTACCTTATGCGATCACCTTACAAATTGAAGTGATTTACTTACTAAATACTTCAATGACTGTCTAATAATCTACCATGATAATATTCTAATTTAGTTGTATCATTTCAATTGTTCTAAATTTAGATTGCTTCCAGTGTTTTGCTAATATGGGTTAATGCTGTGATAAACATCTGGGCTTCCATGGTCTCTTCCTATATTTCAGATTCTCTCTAGAAAATAGATTCCAAGGATAGAATAATGATATCCAATAATTTGAATATTGTAAACTCCTGACCTCTGTTGTAAAATTACTTTCCATACATTCTGTGACAGTTTGTATGGAAATATTCATATAATTGAGAAGAAAAAAGTCTTAGATAATATAAGAAAGTTGCCCACATCTTAAGTAGCCTTAAGGCCGATATAGCCTTGGAGTAAGTGTCCCCTGTGATTTGCATTCTGAAACAAGTTATCCAAGGAATGTCCATAGCCAGGTAAGAGAAGCCAATTCACTTTGCATCCATCACATTTTAGACTCGTTTTTCTGATAGAGGATTTCAGAGATGGTATCTCTATATTTCTATGGATTTTTTATACCACGAATAGCCCTAATAGCAAGCTACCTGAGGTTTTTTTTTTTTTTTTTAATTGCCATGGAAAATGAAGAGTGTTTGAAGATCTTCTAAACACAAAGAGTTTAAGTTTATGGAAAGTTATTTATAATCTTCTGGAATTTATCGCCAGATTGTAATGAGGTGCAAATCAAGAAATTAACTGAGGAAAAATAGCATCCCAGCAGTGCTGGCTTTTAGTGTCTGTCAGCAGGATTTAGAAGTTCTTATGGCAAGTGGGTTGGCAGCTAGAGTATCACGGAGCGCCCGTAGTTAAGCTCTTTAGGCACATAATTTTTAATAGATGACGAAATACCAAGTCTCCTTGAGATTAGTTGAATTTACATGGTATCCTCAAAAGAAAAAGAATTTGGGGTATTTACATCGCTGTTCACATCTGTAATCTAGCCCGTTTACATAAACTCTTTAGAGTCTCAGAACTTTGCAAAGCATTCCACAGTGCGGCTGGTTCTCTTCTGCTGTGTCTGTAATCAGAGCCCACATACCGCGTTTCCCCATCACAGTCCAAAACCTGAAAGAGGAGTTTAATACAATATGCTTCTCTTCCCATCATCTTCCACTCCAAATTTGAGGAGGAAATATGCCATACTTCTTTTCCCTGTAATTTCTCCCCAGGCTGACTGCCGTCCTCTTAGAACAGGGGTCAGCAAACCCCGGCCTGCGGGCCACATCCAGCCCACTGCCTGTGTTTTTCTGGCCTCTGAACTGAGAATGGTTTTTATGTTTTTGATTGTGTCAAAAAAAAAAAAAAATCAGAAGATGATGAATAATTCATGACATATGAAAATTATATGAAATTCAAATCTCAAGGTCCACAAATAAAGTTATCTTGTAGCACAGCCAGACACAATCATTTCCATATTGTCTCTGGCTGCTCTCACATTACAATGGCAGAGTTGAGTAGTTGTGACAAAGACAGAGACTGTGCCCACAAAGCCAAAAATGTTTACTAACCGGACCTTTACAGAAAAAGTTTGCTGATCCCTGTTCTAGAAGATTCCTTAGACTGCGAAAGCTTGCTAAGAGCAGCTAACATGGCCCGAGAGATCCCATTTGCTCAAAGTTGGAGCATCTGATCTCCATTTACACTGATTCACGCCTGTGGCTGACTTCACAGCTTCCCCAACACATGCTTACCGTTTCAGATTCCTCTCTGTTCACTGAGAATACCAGGTCCTTTTCAACTGGTGTAAATTCTGCACGAGGATGCGCTAAGGGCTGAGCATATGAGAGTAAATATGGTATACCGTGCTAACATCTTCAGATATATGGTGTAGACAGTGCTGCTCACACTTTCATGGGCATTTCTATTACCTGGAGAGCTTGTTAAGATGCAGATTCTGATTCCATAGGTCTGGATGGGGCCTGAGACTCCGCATTTCTCACCAGCTCCCAGGGGACGCTGTGTTGTGGGTCCACAAATGACACTTTGTGTGGCCGGGGTCAATACTACCGATGTGAGTTTCTTCAACTGACTTAGTTGCCTTTTCTTTTTTGAATTTCTGTAATACCAATGAAAATATTCCTACATTATGATGGATAGTTTATATATTATATCTTATTAGTTCACCTTCTTACTTCATGCCTCACACTTCTTATAAATAGACCGTGTTTTCTAGAACTTGGAAAATAAGTCTCTCCTATATAGACCACATCATGAAATGGGCTATGTTTGCGCTCAGGTCCCTGATTCTCTTGTCTTTTCTCACCCCCTCCTTCCTTATGGGCCCCAGGCGTGAATCTCCTAAGTCTTCCTGCTTCACTTATTTCTGAACTGGTCCAGCATCCTGGTTCCTCTCCCCACCCTTGAGCCTCCGCAGGTCCCTTCTGCACTCCAATCTGATGAACACAGTCAGGAGCTGTAAAGCACACCGTAGGGAACATCCACTCCAGCTCCCTCATTTTGCAGGTAAGCATCCTGATATCTAGAGGCCAGAGGTGACACTTCCAAGGTAACCAAGCAGAGACCAGGAAGCCAAGTCCCCCAACTTTCAGCCCTTGGACTTTGTTCCGTCAACCCTCTTTTTCTGTTCCAGATGAGCCCTTTTAGATGGCTTTACAAAGTCATCAACAATGAAACATTCAGTGGGCATCAGGGTACAGATGTGTCGTACTTTCTTGGTAACATATTCACAGTGAAGCAGGGTTTTTCTGGAGTGATTCTAATGGTCGTGATTTCAGACACGCTGATGGGGTAGCTGGGGACAACAGCTTTAAAGCTCTGGGCCTTCTCTCTCTTCAAATCTACACCGAGGGGAATCGCTCCCTTGCCTTCCTATGGTAGAATGAGAAATTGAGGTAAAATGTACATGGCATAAAATTTAGAAATGAACAATCCAGTGGCGTCTAATACATTCACAATGTTGTGCAAACATCACGTCGATCTAGTTTCCAAAATCCCAAAAGGAAACCCTTACTACTTTAACATTTACTTCCCGTTCCCCCATACTCCCAGTCCCTGGAAACACCGATCTGCTTTCTGTCTCTCTGGATTCGCCTATTCCAGAAATTTCATATCAATAGAATCACACGATTGGCGACCTTTATGACTGGCTTCTGTCACTTAGCATAACGGGCTTGAAGTTTATCCATGTTTTAGCATCTATCAGTACTTCACTCCTTTTTATGGCTGCATAATATTCCATCATATGCATATACCATGATTTGTTTATCGATTCATTCATTGATGGACATGGGTCGTTTTCACCTTTCGGTTATTATGAACAAGTGCTGCTATGAGCATTGCCGTATAAGTAGCCGTTTGAGGCCATTTTCAAATCTTCTGGGTATGCAGCTAAGTGTGAAATGAGTGGGTCATCTGGTCATTCTCTATTTAAAGTTTCGAGGATCCGAATTTCATTTTAGTGGTTCTACTATTCTTCCATTCCATCACACTTTTTCACAATAAGGACAAGTGAAATAATCAGGCAATGGAGAAGTCTCTCGCTATTTAGTATCTCTACCTGTCCCTGAACAAATCCCTTTCGCCAAATCAATGAATTTAATTTTATATTACTTATTTTCCCAATCCACAACTTTGTCCCAAGCCAGCGAGCAAGAAAGTGCATGAGAGAAAACACAGAGCCTGGCTAACCTTCAAGTTGCCTATGAATAATCCAGAATCAGAGCTGGCCTCATAGGCATGTGATTTGTTTAGTCATACGGGGCCCCACACTTAGAAGGATCCTGTGCTTGGTTTAATGCTCTTCTTTTTCTTGAAAATCTTAATTTTTGAAGAAGGGGCCCCACATTTTCATTTTGCACGGAGCCCCATAAATTGTGTAGAAGACCCTATCAAGAATTGACAGTTTCTATCTACTT
>NW_006440643.1:391288-394932 GCF_000325575.1 Pteropus alecto | reverse complement strand
CCAGCTCCCTCATTTTGCAGGTAATCATCCTGATAGTTAGATGCCAGAGGTGACACTTCCAAGGTAACCAAGCAGAGACCAGGAAGCCAAGTCCCCCAACTTTCAGCCCTTGGACTTTGTTCCGTCAACCCTCTTTTTCTGTTCCAGATGAGCCCTTTTAGATGGCTTTACAAAGTCATCAACAATGAAACATTCAGTGGGCATCAGGGTACAGATGTGTCGTACTTTCTTGGTAACATATTCACAGTGAAGCAGGGTTTTTCTGGAGTGATTCTAATGGTCGTGATTTCAGACACGCTGATGGGGTAGCTGGGGACAACAGCTTTAAAGCTCTGGGCCTTCTCTCTCTTCAAATCTACACCGAGGGGAATCGCTCCCTTGCCTTCCTATGGTAGAATGAGAAATTGAGGTAAAATGTACATGGCATAAAATTTAGAAATGAACAATCCAGTGGCGTCTAATACATTCACAATGTTGTGCAAACATCACGTCGATCTAGTTTCCAAAATCCCAAAAGGAAACCCTTACTACTTTAACATTTACTTCCCGTTCCCCCATACTCCCAGTCCCTGGAAACACCGATCTGCTTTCTGTCTCTCTGGATTCGCCTATTCCAGAAATTTCATATCAATAGAATCACACGATTGGCGACCTTTATGACTGGCTTCTGTCACTTAGCATAACGGGCTTGAAGTTTATCCATGTTTTAGCATCTATCAGTACTTCACTCCTTTTTATGGCTGCATAATATTCCATCATATGCATATACCATGATTTGTTTATCGATTCATTCATTGATGGACATGGGTCGTTTTCACCTTTCGGTTATTATGAACAAGTGCTGCTATGAGCATTGCCGTATAAGTAGCCGTTTGAGGCCATTTTCAAATCTTCTGGGTATGCAGCTAAGTGTGAAATGAGTGGGTCATCTGGTCATTCTCTATTTAAAGTTTCGAGGATCCGAATTTCATTTTAGTGGTTCTACTATTCTTCCATTCCATCACACTTTTTCACAATAAGGACAAGTGAAATAATCAGGCAATGGAGAAGTCTCTCGCTATTTAGTATCTCTACCTGTCCCTGAACAAATCCCTTTCGCCAAATCAATGAATTTAATTTTATATTACTTATTTTCCCAATCCACAACTTTGTCCCAAGCCAGCGAGCAAGAAAGTGCATGAGAGAAAACACAGAGCCTGGCTAACCTTCAAGTTGCCTATGAATAATCCAGAATCAGAGCTGGCCTCATAGGCATGTGATTTGTTTAGTCATACGGGGCCCCACACTTAGAAGGATCCTGTGCTTGGTTTAATGCTCTTCTTTTTCTTGAAAATCTTAATTTTTGAAGAAGGGGCCCCACATTTTCATTTTGCACGGAGCCCCATAAATTGTGTAGAAGACCCTATCAAGAATTGACAGTTTCTATCTACTTCCCATCCTGTACCCTAAACATCAAGTTCTATAACAAATTCTAAAACGGCAATTAAAAAGATATGTCTGTCACTCAAGGTGGAAGCATGCCACATGTGGGTGGCTACCAAACAGAACGGTAATAGAATAACTCGATTGTTTTAAAAAAACACAGGCAACAGCCGCAAGCCAGACAGAGTTTCCACAAATGAATTTTCTCTGTCTACTATTGTTGGACTGAGAAACAAACTCAAAAAAGCCATCGCAGAAAACAGCCCAAATAAAGACAAGTAGCAAACATAGTCCTTCTGCTCTCCAAGAAAAAGTGGGGAGGTTTCTGTTCTTATGGCTTCAGGTAGATCTGAGCAATGTCCCGTGTTTGGAAGGGCCTGGCACATTCAAGAGCAGAATGTAGTCTTAAGAGATGAACTTTAAAGAACACAGAATACTTCTGCAATCGGCAGCTAAGCCTTTTCATCATGTTTTGGTTGCAGCAGAGATCAGGCTTCGAGGGCTCAAGGAAAAATAAATGTGTTACTGATAAGCCTAAGCCCTGCCCTGCCATTTCCAGTATATGCACGGAGAGGAGGGCCTGGATTTTTTCTAAGATAAGATAACCAGGTTTTCAATTCAGGATGGAATCACAACTGGACGAAAAGCTGATGGGGCCTTCTTATCTGCTCCATCTGCTGGCTCTCAACAACCTTTAGCAATCGCTTACTTGTGACTTGTGACGTCTTTAAAGAAATCCGGCCAAGCACGCCCTTTCCTCAGACTTTCCTTAGTTAAAACAATCTACAAAAGACAGGGCGGAGGAGCTGGCCCCCTCTGTATTTATTACAAATGGGTATGAGAAGTCTCCTAGGAGACAGATCATCCAGGAGAGTGATAGCCAAAGAGTCCCGTCCAGAGGCCTTTAAATAAACCAGATTAGCTGCGATGTGATTATATAATTACATGGCCTGTTTCAAAGAGACATCATAAAATGGCAATTTACAATTTGGCATCAGCAGCAATTTGGGGTGTAACCTATATCAAGAGGAGCCAAGTTGGATACCCAGAGCAGAAGGACTCACTTTTGTAGGGATAGATGAGTGAAGGGAGGTGTATGGTGATGGTGAGAAATAGAACATGTTTGTAATTTTTTATAACATCTGTCCACATCCCTGATTTCCCTTTACAATTCAGAGCTTGAGGATTTTTGTTGTTTTTTTGTTTTGTTTTGTTTTGTTTTGTTTTGTTTTTAAGGCTTAAGTTAGAAATAACAGGGGCAGGGTCATCTATAGTCTATGATTTTGTTGAGTTTTATGGGAGGGAGATTCTGTAATACGTTCTTCCTCCACCGACTTAACCTCCATGGTGCATTCCGGGGTGTTTTCACATAATCCTTCCTGCAGTAGAAAAGGCCCCAGAGCACTCACCTAGCTTGTCTTCTGGGCTCATTAATTCATGATGGACAGGTAGTCAGGTACACTCCATAGACGACTGACGATATATCTTTGCATATGTCATTCACTCCTCAAGTTTTAAAAATGATAATGATTCGGATCTGTTTGGAATTGCTTGAACTTGATTGCGTTTGAAGGTGAAGTGGTATTATAATTGCTCTTTTATTTATCTGTCTCTCCTACTGGAATGAACTCCTTGGGGGCCGGTGTCATTATATTGACCACTGTGTTCCATTGACCTGGTACAATGCTTGGCACATAATAAGTGCTTAATAAATGCTTCCTGAGCATTTGCTGGATGAATAAGGCAGACAGAGACCCTTTCTCAAGCAAGGTATAGTGGTTAGGAGCAGAGATTATAGAACTGGGTACTTGGTCTTGTGTTCCAGCTCTGTGTCTTTCTACTTGTGACTGTGGCTGAGTTACTTCACCTTCCTGTGCCTCAGTTTCACCATCTTTAAACGGGGTATACTAATAAGAGTTCTCTTACAGCGTTGTGGAGCTTAACCAAATTAAAACTTAGAACAGTGCCTGGAAAATGGTAGGCATTCAACTGTGTTAATTCTATTATTTATAAAAAATGTACTAATGACCTACTTCCGTGTTCTCGCGGCTTTGTTGCATCCCCACTGCTTTCCAACAAAGTAATCCTTTGATAAAATAGTTTCTCATAATGAATCATTATATATCCCAACATCACCATTGTGATTGTTGCATTATATAGGGCAAAAAACCCTACAGGAATAAATGTCCCTAAAGCCACATTCAAAAAGGTAATAAACGTGG
>NW_006440643.1:383731-391271 GCF_000325575.1 Pteropus alecto | reverse complement strand
AAAAAAAGTGGAGAGGGTGGACTTTTGGAGCCCTTTGAACCTCTTAGTGACCTAAACATTTCTAACATTTAAAACAATTTGATGAATCATCCATTTTCTGTTATTAAACATAAAAAGGATTTGCTTATTTATGCATGGCTATGTTTGAGTAGATTTGGTCGATACTCCATATTTTCCATTCATTCTAAACAATAAGATGGGAACAAAGTCAGAATAGCGAGCTAAAGCTCTTTCAAAATAAACTTTCTGACATCTCCAGCACTTGAGAAAATGTCTGCACGTGTCCTTGTGGAAAGTCTGGAAAGTTATAAATAGGCCAAGTGTGTCTTGATTCATTCTTCCGAGCAAACCTCTTAGGCTTTTGGGAAGGCCTGACTCTAAATTGTACTTGATATTCAGGGGACAAGGACCTGGCAGTGATCTGACTTCTACCAAAGCAACCCGGACTCTGAAGCCAGTGGAGGAGAGCCTGGGGCCTGGCCCGTGAGTGTGCACGGCTGAAACTTCTGTGACACAAATCCATTCATCTGTGCGTCCTGAGGTTGGGCTCTCTTGGAAACTGAGATTCCAGGCAGTGGTCACCCCTGGACCTCACCAGTACCTGGTTAACCGTCTCCTCCTTTCCCCCATATGTCATCAGACTCCTCAAATAGCGACGAAGTGTTACTAAGTGAGGAAAGAAAAAGATGAGAAGCAGGGCAGACAAAATGATCTGAACTGTGTAAAAAGAAAAAAAAAAATCACACTCAGAAATAAGGTTGGAGGAAAAGACACAAAGTTAGCAGAGGTTACAATAGGGCTTTAATTTGTAGCCGATTTAGATTTTCTCCTTTAAACATATCCGTGTTTCCTTAAAATGTCTATTAAAAAAACAAAACGAAACTCATGCTACTATAATCATATACAAAGGAACTGAGTTCTATTTCGAAAACTCTATATGATGTGGGGAGAGCTGGCTAGTCCAGTCCTCCTCGAAGCCACTCTGCAGCACAGGTACGAGGCGATGTCTGATTGAGAGAAAACCTGGCCTCCTGTCAGCCAGGCCTTGTCACAAAAGCTTGCCGGAATTCCTTACATCGATCTCCATTTTTAAGAGTTCTGCCCTTTTACTTGCTGCTAGTTTCCTGAGAATGCATCTCCAGGCCTCTCTCTGCAAGAGATGGGCCGCAATTGCAGTTTGGAGCATGACTGCGACAGGAAGGAAACTGCGTGGGTTTCAAAGGCCATTGTTCTGCTAATTATTCCCAGGGGCCGGCGGCGGGACCACAGCAGGTTCTGCTGACCCCCGTTGTCTGGCGGCAGCAGTCATTGCTTCCCTTCTGTGAATTATGGCGCTTTGCTGGTGAACATGAGCTCAGTAAGTCAGTGAGAGGGAGTACCCATCTTATCACACGATGAACCAGAACAATTTCCTTTCTTCGAGAAAAGGGAGAAGGTTATGATTTCATAGAAACTACGTCTCTCTAGATGGATGTTTAGACCTATTTAAGATGTTTCACTTTCTTATGAACTTGTCTCTTTGCCTTTTGCTTTAGGGAAAGGTATTTGCTGAACTAAAGTACAGCTAAGTTTTGAAACTCCGATGTGAAAAACAATAGTTAAAATATGGATACCCATTAAAAACCCACTGAATCTGTCAAAGGACATAGCATTTGTACAAATGCTTACGGCTTAGAAAATATGGCTTTCAAGGGATTATTAGTATTATTTTGATAACCGAAAGGAAATCCATATCTAGTGAGAGGGATTCTAATTACTCCATAGATTTCTGATCTGACCTAGGAGCCTCCTTCCCCATCTGCTCCATCCCGATTTGCCAGGATTTGTCTAGGTTTCTGTCGGCCATGTCCAAGGTCTCTCTTCTACTAAAGCAATTTGTGTATGTGTCTTACCTTCCCTATTCAACTAGAGCTCATCAGGGGCAACCGTCAGGTCTGTTTCATTTTTGTGAAGTCCACACCTCCGTTCCTGGCACAGACTAGTATCTCAATTAATGATCCGCAAACAAATGAATTTTTAGTCTACTCATTGGTCATTTATTCATTCATTCATTCATTCATTCAGTCAGTCAGTCAGTCACTCAATGTATTTTTGAGCACAACTCCACACCAGTCACGTCTCAAGGTGCTGGGGACACAAACTTAAACAGATCAGACTGAAGTCCCTCTCCTTCAGAAACTGACAGTCTATTGGATTTTACTGATTACTGAGAAAACCTTTGATTTCTTTAAGTGTCTAATTGTTGATCCCTGAGGATTCATCTGATAAAAGGTGCACAGTTTTTTGGGGGGTGGCCTTTCCTTTCTCTAAGGATGTGATCAGGATCAGGGAACAAATAAAGCCCTTAAAGAAAACCTGTCATTTCAAAATTTCGGCCCAGAACTTTATGTGGCTAGAGGTCCAGCGCCAGATAAATCCATCCTTCATTGAGGAAAGGGGGCCTTCTGCCTGGTCTGCAGTGGAGGGGGTGAAGCGATGAGGTAGCTTGCCTGTGTAGTAACAACTCTGAGTCATTCCCGTCTCTTTCTCTCATAGTTCCAAAGCCAAGAATTTGGGAGCTGTCTGATTCAGAGAAAATGAGGACATAGGATAAAGGTCTCTGTGTGAGGGAATGGTGGTTGGTCACGTCAAAAGATTTCAAGAAGCTTAAAAGTGACCTGGAATGAGGGCCTGAGCCTGGGGCTAGAGATGTGAGCAGGGAGAGAACGCAGTTTCCAAGAAGTGGAACGTCACCCACTGAGAGTTCTCAGAAATTTTAGGATGTGTGCAAGAGTTCCTACGGCATGCGTGACTGAGTCTCAAGCATATTATTTAGACATTAAAGGAACGCCTGGGCCTGGGAGGCTGAGATGCATGGGGAGGCTAGATTATTCTAGAGTCATGACAGTCTTTTCCAGCCTGGGAGAGCAGTTCCCTGGCATCCATTCAGAGGAGACCCCAACATGTTTATTTGGTTGGTCTTCATGGTGCCTCACTTCCAGCAAATGCAAAAACTTTCCAATCTCTCTGAGGGTAAAAGGGTCTCATTTCAAAGCTTTTCACTCGTACTTGGAAGCAAACTTTCCCTTAATTAAAAGTAGGGTATAAATTTGAGTTTATAGAATGTAATGTTCTGAACCAGTTTCCTTTGTCTTGAAACTGTTTTGAAGATCTGTTATTTGTAGCGGCCACGTGAGTCTCAGGAGTCCACTATTTTTCTCTGAGAGATCCAGAACTAATCCCAGGAGAAGGCAGAAAGGCTCTCAAGCACATGGTTCCCTGTCCACCAAGAAGAAGCTGTTTTCCATTCAACATTGCTGCTTAAATGCAAAGCTGATTCATCGGCAATCTATTTGCACGACAAGCCAATTTGTCTACACAAACTGAAAAAAAAAATAACATTGACCAAAACTGCAAAACTCCCAGCAGTGGGGGCGATGTGAAGAATGGGTGGTGGTGCTTTCTCTCAGCCTCTTCACCAAACCCCTGCATCCCAGTCCTCAACGGAGCACTAAACCCAGGGGACCAGCAGGTTTCACTGAAATGACAAATTCCAACAAGCTCTCGCTTTCTCCAAAGATACACACTCCTGAGCTGTTCCAGCTTTGCAATTAAACTTTGGGAAGGAAGGTTCCAAAGATCACCTCGGTTTGAGAGAGACCCATGTGGCAAACGACCTGTATTTTTGCAAAAAGTGAGGCTTCAGAGAAAACTTGGAATCCCAAGACTTCTGCCTGAAAATGTACACTTCTGGTGAAGAGAACGCTATATTTCCAACAACGAAAGCAGGTCATCATGATGACACTCGGGCGGGTTAGCCACGTGCCTGTCCCTATTCCATTTGCAGCTTTGCCTCTAAACCCCTTCAGCTTAACCTCTTCCCTTTAAAGGGTGAAGAACAAACTGAATAATGGCAAACGGTTAGCATCAGAGGATTTAATAATCTTTTCATCCATTTGCTCTCAAAACCGACCGGAGGAATGCAGACACTTCTGTTATTACCATTTAACTCTGTACCTCGATGCTCTATTTTACTCCCTTAATGCTTTTAATGGTCACAGATAAATCAGGGCTTTTACATCATGCACCACTTTATGCAATCACAATCTCCTAATCTAGGATTGAACACGTATAACAGTTCATTCACTTTTGATCATATTCTACTGAGTCTTTCTTTCTACCCTGCATAGAACTTTTCTGCATTGACAAGTTCACAATTCCAGGCCAGCTTACAATTGGGTTTTCAAGAAATTTCCTCTGGTCTGCCTTAAGAGTGAGAAAGGGAATGCTTTAGAGGTCAAGACAGAAAGCAGAATGCCAGAGCTAAAATAGATGTCCAGGAGTCAGCAGCAAAATAAACAAAACCCGAGCCCCACGCTGCTCTTTCTCTGCCCACAGTTTCTTATCTACCAGTGAATTCTTGAGTCTCTATGACTCAGCCCTGGTGTCACTATGAAGGCTATTGGCACTTGTCCCTCCCGTGTACCTTTAGGCACCTGGCACGGTGTTTATTCCAGCATACTCCTTGTGGTTTTGTAACTATTTGTCCACTTGTCTGTCACGTCTAGCATCTAGCACCCTCTCCTCCAGTCTGTG
Source organism: Pteropus alecto (assembly GCF_000325575.1). Lineage (NCBI taxonomy): Eukaryota > Metazoa > Chordata > Mammalia > Chiroptera > Pteropodidae > Pteropus > Pteropus alecto. The sequence goes on along the minus strand of NW_006440643.1, from coordinate 386,696 downwards.
ATCACGGTGTGTACCCTTAACTAGTACTCAGGAAATGCTATCTACTCTTACTCACATAGAAAAAGGTTTCTCAGCCTCAGCCCTGCTGGCGTTTGGAGCCAGACGGTTCCTTATGCCCAGGCTGCCCTGCGCATTGCGGGATGTTAGGCGGCTTCCCTGGCCTCTACCCACTAGATGCTGGTAGAAACTCTCCACCCCAAAATCCCCCATCGTGGCAATTAAAAATGTCTCCAGATATTTTTGGCTGCCAAATGTCCCCTGGGAGCAAAATCACCATCCCGCCCCCCCACTCCCACCCATTGAAAACCACTGCTATCGAATAAGACTGAAAATGTGGGTGCAATGATTTTAGTTCACATGATCTTTAATCACAGGGACTCTCCAAAGCTGTGAAAATGCCCTTTATTGTTTAAAAAAAAAAAGACCAAAGTTTTGCCAATGTAGCCTCCAGATTTTACTTAAAATGTATATTTTTAAATCATATACAAGACAAATTTTTTTAAAAAGATCCCTCAGAGGTAGGTTTACTTGCAGGCTCACGACAATAGTAGTTAAGAGCAGAGTGTGGGACCCACTGCCACAGACTGAAATCCAGTCCTACCCGATATTATCTGCATGATCTTAGGAGAGCAGCCTCCTCGCCTCGATGATCATCCAATTATTCTAAATCATGACCTAGAATAATAATATCACCTGACAAAAATGGTTATGGGGAAGGTTAATATTTGACTTCATATCTGAAAAACTCTTAGAACAGTTCCCAGTCCAAAGTAAGCAAACTATAAACATTAGCTCAAAGCCCAAAAGTTGAGCTAATTTTTCAAGAGAAATCTGAATGAGAGCACATTCGTTTAGAATTGTTTGGGAAGCTTTATGTTTCTGCTGCCAAAGGGATCAGAATGTCCAAAACATCTTTATACCTCCAACCTTTTAGCACTAAGTTGTAAGATTAGGATCAACTCTGTAAGTTTCTGCTCTTCAGACATGACCTTCCTTCAGCTCTGATTCCTCCTGCTTGTTTTAAAAAGTTAGAGATATAATGAGTCTCAGTAGATAAGAACCTGGGAAATCTCACTGTCTAGTTATTGAGCTCGTACCCGAAGGGAGCAGAATCACAGAGGAAACAAGTTGGTCACCACTCTTCATAATACACGCAAGTTGGTTTGTGTGTTCTGAGACATCCAGCCATTAATCTCCAGAGAACTTCTCTTTTTAATTTTTTCTTCCTGTTTTGCATATTGGAAAAAAAAAGTTTAAAACACGTCATGCCTTTGTTCTCACGGTACAGTGGTTTTCAGACTGTCATCTGAGATAATAACCTCATCAGTTCCCACTGTTCAATATTATGTTTTAGAGGCAGCATAATTCAGGGGTAAGACCGTAGCCTTGGGGCTCAAATTCCACTTCTGCTTGACTAACAACATGTGTAGCCTCCAGTGAGGCACTTAATTTCTCTATGGCTCAGTTTCTGCGCGTATAAGGGACGATTGATATTACTACTGTCCTCAGGCAGTTTTTGTGAGACTGAACTGAAAGCTTCATCATCAGAGGTCAGTACAGAGCATGACACGTGGTTGAGGTTCAATAGAGGTCAGCCATTGCTATTAATAATATCTCATAATGCTACCCTGAACAAGCCCTATCCCGTCTGATCTTGGAAGCTAAGCAGGGTCGGGCCTGGTTAGTACTTGGATGGGAGACCACCTAGAAAGACCAGGTGCTGTAGGTGTAAAAAATAAAAAAAATAAGGGATTGTAAGTTAACAAGGTCCTTGCAATCTGTGAGGTCAACCAAGGGTTGCCTCATCTAAAAAAAAAATCTCATAAGCATAGAGTAGTTAATACTCCTTCAAGTGGGTTCACGTTCATGATCTCATGTGATAGAATTTTGTTCAAAAAGTCGGGGAAGTGATTTTAGCCCCGTATTAGAGATGTGGATGAAAAAAAGGTCCTATAGAAAGTAACCTCGCAGGGCGATCTGATCATAAATTCCTAACTGGGCAGGTCGCAGTGGGTAGTCACACTCCAGGCCTATAATTTCTTTAATGAAAGGTTTTAAGCTGGCCCGTCCATTGTTCTTGTGCATCCAGGTTAACCCATCTTTGAGATGTCAGAAGTAATACCCCTGGAAGGGGGTATCAACCCTCAAGAGAGCACACAATCTTTTTAATTGTCCTCTAATCCAATCTTTGTCTTGCTTTCTCCCACCTTCATGTAATCTCCCTTATGTCCCCTCCTTAATCTCAAATGCATAAAAGAAGCTACAAAACTGTTACTCTCAGGAACATTCGAGGTCTTGCTCCCAGGCATATGTTGTCAGTTTGGCTCAAATAAACTCTTACAAGAATTGTCTACAGATTCAGACATCTCTTATGTCAACAGAGATGATCGAGGCAAAAAAAAATGCTGAGGAATTTGCTCAAGGTCATTGGTGAATTAGCACCATTTAAACTTGGGAATGGATCTCGAAGACCCTCAGTGTTGTGCGCTTTTCCGATGAGTACTTTTCCAAAATTACATTCTGACGATCTGGGGATCCTGTTAAAATGCAGATTCTGACTCAGCAGATCCGAGGAGGGACGAAGTTTGAGATTCTGTATTTCTAACAAGTTCCCAGAGGGTTCTGATGGTGCTGTCTCACCCCCACCCCCGCTTGGAATAGCGAAGATCTATAATTGGTTGCGTAAACTTCTGGCATTTCTGATTCCCTGATGCTCATTTTCATCAGAATTTGAGGGAAAAAATGTGCAGAAGAATCACAAAACACATCATGGGGATAATTGTCAAAGTTCTCATTCTCACAGTGTGCAGTTACATGGCAGTTAATTACCAAAATACCCATCGACCTCTACGAGAGCGATACAAACGGACAAACCCTAAATTTTGCCAAAGCCCACAATGAATGAAAGTTTCTACTCCGTTGGCTGATTGAAAGGCACACCGGGACCCCCCAAACCCTCTTTCCC
>NW_006440643.1:382441-383706 GCF_000325575.1 Pteropus alecto | reverse complement strand
CGGGGAGCTCCAGCGCAAAGAACATTCCTCTTCCGAAAGCTGACTGTTCCTCTTTATGTCCATTCGTTTTTTATTTACATGGATATACTTCAGCAAATTTTGCCTTGTTGTGTAACCTAGGTAACCAAAACCGGCTAAGACAGCTACTTCCAACTTTGCCATCGAACTTCAAACCACACCTGAGCTTTGCACAGATCACGCAGCAGAAAGAATGACAAGATTTTTGTGGGAAGGGTGTCCCTCTTTAAGCCGAGGTGGCCGGCGTGTCATGAAAGTGGGTACAGATATGCAGGAGAGGTTCAAGTGCAGTTTATGAAAATCAACTCATAAATCGGCGTTTTCCTCTTTTTTCTTCATAGTGTTTTTTTGTACCTATACTTTTAGGGTAAGATGGTGTTTGCATATTAGACAAGGGGTCGGCAAACGTTTCCTGTAAAAAGCCAGATCGTAAATATTTTTGGCTTTGCAGGCCACAGAGTCTCTGTGGAAAGGACTCAGCTCTATCTTTGCAGCTCGAAAGCAGCCACGGAGACTATGTCAATAGTTGGGTGGGGCTGCGTTCCAAATTGACTTGTTCCTGGACGCTGAAATTAGAACGTCAATTAATTTCCACGTGTCACAAAATATTTTCCCCTGAGTTTTCTTTTCACCATTTAAAAATGTAAAAACTATTCTCAGTTCTCTGATTGTACAAAAAACAGGCGTCAGGCGGGATTGGGCCCACCGGCCATAGTTTGCAGATCTCTTTTAGAGTCATGTGAGCACAACCAAAGGCAATATTCTCATATATTATAGAAATTAGATGTGGAATAAACTTCCAGATTTCCTGCGTTTATGATGGCAGCTTTAAAGGAAACCAAAGCTGTGTGCTGGGAACTGTGCTGAGTGTTCTGCAAACGTTTTTTCATGTTAGCTTTCAGTCTGTAATACAGCCTCATTTCCTAGGGCTGTTTAGTTTGTGAATACGAAACCATCAACTTCCTGCATCAACTTCAAGAAGCTAAGTTCCCTATTTGTTTGAATTCTTTAGTGGACCCTCATCTCGTATTTATTTATTTTAGCTCCAAAGCCTGACCATAGTCATAGCAAGAGTTTGGAAACATAAGTAGTCATTTTCTCAAAGGAATATATTCTGACTGATTTATTTCACCGAGATCTCCAGAACTATGTGCTTTTAGGCGAGTAATGATGATGATAATAAGGGCCGTGGCAAGGTTCTTTGGCCCTTTGGTTTGTATGTATTATATGTATTATAGGTACAAGTT
>NW_006440643.1:374250-382359 GCF_000325575.1 Pteropus alecto | reverse complement strand
TATGGAGGAATTCCATGCATAGCCCAGAAACTGTTTTAAATGTAGGATTTTTCTTTGTAATGTATCTTCAACAATACATGCATGCTTTTTGGGTGTGCATAATTCTTCTTTTATGTTAGATGGTCTGAGCTTACTTTTCTTTTGCATAATTCTTTTTGCATTAGGCACAAACACCATCAGATTGCCTTCGACCGTCACTATACACATGCCCATCAACCTCCATGGCCTTCGCTGTAGGGTTTTCTCTAAAATTATGAAATTAATTTTCTCTAAACACCCGATTCCTTTATTCTTCCTCTCAGTAGCACTAACTTAAAGCAAGACCCATGGGATTTTGTCTTGGGTTTCTTTTTATGGCTTCTATAAACCGTCACTTAATTGTTCATCTGACAGATTGAAGATGCAGAGTAAGTTAATTAACCAGAATAACCGTAAAATTAATTCATTTCTACCAAAAGAGTTTATCTGGGGAGCTGATCAGTGAGGAACATCAGAATCATAAGCCCTTTGGGAACAGCCCTTGAACTCCATAAAAATAACATTGACTCAGAACCACTCCCAGTGCTCTGTGCTCCTTCAGAGGCGGGAAAATGGGATGGAGTAACATGGCCCGGCTCTGCCCCTACACCTGATGGGAAGGAGGGAGCGTTGGTTAGCCCCCTTGGGATAATTTGCTTGTGTTCTGTGGCGCCTTCGATAGGGACCTTGGGACACAAAGGCTTTGTCAGAAGAGGAAGAGGCGGGGAGAGCGAAGCCAGCAGCTGTGGCCCAGCTGAAGACCCGCAAGCGGTCAGGGCTCTGACATCTGTGCTTCCTCAGCCCTGACCTTTTCCCAGCCTCCTCTGACTAGGGAGTAGTGCTCCCAAGAATTCAAGCTCATGTCACAGCGCCCTTCAGGATCATCCCTAGGTGACCTAACGATAAAAGCACAATGTCCTGGAGGAAAGAAACAAAAAAAGAGCAAGAAGAGTTCTAAGTGCCAAGCTATTCAATGTCTGTCTGATTACCAGTTCATAAAACCGAAGGGAAACAAAGTTAGGTACGTGCAGTTTGGGGCACATCTTGTTCCCAATGACTTAGGCTATGAGGAAAGTTGACGAAAAGAGAAATGGTCATCTGCAAATACAGACGGGCAGGCTTTGCCTATACTCAGCTGATGTTTGGAACTTTAGGCACTTTGGTGGGCCCTCCACGTTTCTCCCAGGTGACATGGAAGAGAGCCCCACTAGTTCTCAATCAGCTGCGCTGCCGGGGGAGGCAGGGATGTCCACAATGCGAAAGCCACCTCCGTTTAGCTCAGGATGAGTTACACAATGTCTGTTGCATTTACCCTTCTGATGGTGTTTGGCTTTAACTAATTTTAAATGTGCTAGTATTCCCTGAGTATACCTTCTGATGAAATTGGCTAGAAATACAACGCTCCCAGAGCAGCTTGGGTAACTTTCCACTGCCAAGACACAGGCAAGCCTGTGGAATTTCTCTTCTAGAGACTGTGCTCAGGGAATTATGCGTTTCTTCTTCCCCATTTGCTTTTCTTGTGGTAGCGACTCTCATTCCCATAAAGTGTCAAGCAAAACAGGAAGCAGCGGACAAGGCGGGTCAGCTGTTGAAAATGCATAAGCCATTCACTCTAGGGCAGGGGTCTTCAGCCTCAGCACTGTTGTCTGAGAATGATCTTGGCTGGATCATTCTTTGTTGTGGGGACTGTCTGTGCAACATAGGATGTTCAATGGCATCCCTGGTCTCTACCCACTAGATGCAGGGAGGACCTCCTCCCTAGTGAAGACAGCCAAAAGCGTCTTCAGACCTGGCCCATTGTCCCCTGAGGGTCAAAATTGCTCCCGATTGAGCATCAGTGCTCTTGAATGAGGGGATTGTGGGATACACAAAATAGCTACTATTATGCCTTTTAGCTTGGCTCGGTTCGAAGCACGAGTCACTCTTTTCCAGAAACGGAGTATGAGACAGGTGGTCAGGCAAGCTCCACGAGGCACGTGTCCCCTCTTTGCTCCTAGCTCCTGGCCTGGTCAAAACAAAGTAGGTGCTCAATAAAAGTGTAACGAGTTAAATTGTATTTTCTTTTTTTTCCTGCTAATTCTGTCCTTTCCACTCTGCACGTGAAGTCTGGGGCTATGAACTCACTTTTCTTAGTAACTGGAAGAAAAAAAAACACTTTGGCTTTGGACCCAGTCCTGGCTCAGTTCCAGATTTCATTTTCCTTTTCTTAAGCACCAGATCTCAATTTGAGGGCACCCCCAGAATCTTGCTTACGGTGTATGCTCGAAGGAACGTTTCTGCGTGGATAAGCTTCATATCCCCACTTTTTCTTCCTCATTCGAGTTCCTTTAACTTTCTGACCTCAGCTTTTCACTGTCCGTGGCCCTTGTTGGCCATCGGTGACCTCCAAGTCTCCATTTCAGGTCCCCACATTCTCACCTCTCGGGCAGGCCCCTTTCCAGGCCCTCAGGACTGGCCATGTCTTTTCACAGATCATCGTTCATGGATGGTTGAGAGGAGGCTCTTAAGTAGAGCCCACGGATGGGATTTAGAATTTAAGTCAACCTCTGAATTGTCAGCCAACCCCTTCTTTGTGAGCATTTAAATGCTCCTTGAGCAAATGCCCACGGCTGTCATTGCATATCCAGAAGGATTCAGAGTACGTGCACTTAAAAATCTCCAGAACCATATCTCTAGACCCTGGTCCAGCAAAATTTAAGTGCACTTTGAGATCCTTGAAACAAATGAGTGGCTTATTCTCTATTCATCATCTTTAGGGGATGGAGTGAATTTAGTTATCTGAACAAACGCACATTGAGCACTATTATATCCTAGGGACTAGACGAAGTATTAGGGATACAGCAGTAGCAAGATAGAAACAGTCCTGCTCTCACGGAGATTACAGTATGAGAGGAGCTAGCTCAAGGAGAAGGGAAGAAAGTCCAGCGTACAACTCTGAATGCAGCTAGTGTCCGATCATTTTAGAAAATGGAAACAAAAAATATCTGTGTGCAAGTTTCGCAGGGAAAGAATCCTTCTATAGGTCTGTATAGATCCAAAGCATTACTAAGTGAAAGGAGACACCATAAGAAACCAACCACAGAAAGGCATGCAAACCTTTTGTATGTCAGAAAACTTACAAAAGACTTTTATTCCAGGTTTCTGAAAGAAGTACCAAGCTCGAACACTTCTGTAGAAAATTTAAAGAAAACTTGAATTCATTGAAGGACAAATTCAATTCAAGTAGAGAAGGCTTCGATAAGAACACAAAGTGTTTTCTTCTCTCTTTACTCCTTTACCTTACAGTGTTAGGAAAGAGATTGTTAGGAGATTTTGGTGAGTGGGAAGTTCCTGAAACAATCTGGTTCCTGGATCGTTTTGATCTAATAGCTCTTGGTGACTTTCTTCTGCATGGGAGGTGGCTGTGAAAAAAAGAATATAAATATTTATTTTTCTTGATTGAGTTCAGTAATGAATGATATCACAAAAGGAGTTAGAGGTGCCAAAGATTATTATATAATTAATACTCCTATTTTAAGAACGATATGGTCAAAAGCCATTTTTAAAACTGGATTTTTATTTTCCCCAATACTGTGCTTTGGGGGATATGTAACAAGTCACAATGGCATCTTATCCTACCCATTAAGTGTCAAAGAGAATATTGTCAAAAAAAAAAAAAGAAAGAAAGAAAGAAAGAATATTGGAAGCACAATGATTGCATTCTAGATCAGAAAAGCAAACAAAAGAACTAACGTGCTTATTTCAATAAAAAAGCCTAAGAAATAAGGAAAGTCTGATGTCTCTAAACAAGAAAAGAAAACGTCCCACAGAGATCTATGGGGATAGTACCCTAAGAGATAGACGACAAAGTTTAAGTTCTGGTGAGAATCATTTGACATACTTGGAAATGATTTGATTTTTCAAATATTTCCAAAAAGTATAAACAATAATATTTGTAAATATTTTTGCATCTCTTTATTGGGACAAGAGACATCTTAAAGAACTAAGAAAACTTAACCTGAGCCCTCCAACCCATCATTGAGGACTCAGAGAAAATGGCGTGAGCACCAAGGACTGAAGATCAGAATGCAGATTTCGAATACCATTGACCAATGGATGAGAGTCTAACATGATTATCAAAGGTTTGATTTCTGAGTGCCTGATAGAAAAAGCAGTCATCGTCAGCACTGAGTGACAGCTCTCTGCAAGGTGTGATGTCAGATCAATCTCATATCTTTTCTACATTGGTGGGACAGTGATATGAGAATATCAGGGAAAAGACAACTAATGCATTGTCTTAAGACAGACATAATTCAGAGATTCTCTGAAACGTATATGACTTCCGACCAGGTGGCATCTAGGAATATAACATAATATATAAAATATTATATTTTACATTAAACAACACCAATGATTAAAAAAAAGTCCTATGGTTATGTGTATAGTTCACAGTATTTTTCTTTGAGTGAGAGGCAAAGTGTTTGAGGATCTAGAAACATGACAGAGGAAGTAAATGGATTGCAGCTATAAATGACAATATTGTCACGTAGACTTACTATTTATAGGTGGTTGTATATAATGAAAGTTTCATGGATTATCCCAGAGCCCTTTCCTGTGATCCACTTGGTGGAAATCACCCTGGAAATTTCAGGGGTTAGATGTTTTTCCAGGAGAAATATCACTGCAAGAGTTAATTTAATTGTTCTGACACTTCGGCCTCCCGGCATGCAACTACCTTAGCAGTGGAAACACGTGGTCAGGGGCTGCAGGAACTCATGTGATCACGTGATCTAGGTGGTTTCTATTTTTATAACAAATTCACCAACAAAGCACATGAGATCTTCAATGATCTCCGTTTAAGCTTAGGAGAAGTGCCAAAACCAAAGGGTAGCTTCAAACAAGAACTCTTTTTTTTTTTTTTTTACATACTCGTGCATGCACGAGATAATTAACAGGATATCATTTACTTCTCAAATACTCTTCTCTCTCCCCTGATTCTATCAGCTCCATTTTCAAGATGATTAAAATAAATAAATACAATCGTAATCCTTTATCATCAGATCCCAAGCAATTGTTCTAGAACGAGAACTCAGTCCCTGTTAGTGGACTGAGGCATCACATGGGACATCAAATGGGACGAGTAAAGGTTGTTTGAGGTTGGTATCCATTCGAGAAGTCACTGGCTTCTGGATCTTTACAATGTGCATCCTCTCCCCTGGAGCAGGAAATGATTCCTGTGGAGATTAGGATGAAATACCCCTGACGCAGCTTGTTTTCCTTTGCATGAGAAATTCCATCCAGTGCACGTGGCCTTGAAAATAGGCTCCGGGCTTAGAAAGAAAGCAAATACCTGTAGAGAGACAGAATTTAGAAGCAAGAAGGATGGTCTCTGGGTAGCTACCACCCCAGATTCCATTTCGTTTCTAAAATTGTAATTTCTATGTTCATCCATTGGTTTGCATAAGGCTTTCCCGTTTTGCATTGTTTGGTTTATTTTGATTTTGTTCTGGAATCCAATATCAACATGCTGTGAGGAATAGCTCTGGACAGTGTTTATGAACAGCTGAAGGCAAGGATCAAGTTAAACAGCACATATACTCCCAGTGGGAGTTTCCTCTTTGCACTTTATAATCTTCACATTGCTACCAAGGTACTGCTAAAGCAAATTTTAAAAAGCTAGAAACGTGACTTTTATGCAAATACACGGCAAGCGTGTATCAGAGACATTGAAATTCATTAATGAGGAAATAAGCATATAGGAGAGACCGATGTATATATAGTCAGTGGAAGAAAAGAGTGTTAAAATATGATTGCAAAGATGCAAAACTGTTTAATGTCCTATAAGGCAATAAAATTGTAAACTTCGAGGGTTTTGTTTGTTTGTTTGTTTACTGAACAGAAATCGCTTACAATTCCACTGGACAAAAATCATTTATAACTTGTCAGGCTATGCGTTAACATCTGACTTGATAGAGCCCAGGTCCTAATCAATGGTAAATAGAAAGTCAAACACAGATGCGTTTCTGTCAGGAATTAAATGCCTTTGGCTTAGTAGACAATGCCTCAGTATGACTTCGAAAGGACATGCTGTCACCTTGTTGCTTATGTCTGAGCATCGTATGACTTTTCTTCACAGGGCCACACACAAGGCATTCTGTCTAAAGTTTAGTGAAAGCGGATTTTATGGGTGTTGGTCCCTGAAATTCCCTTGTAACTTCCCCGCAGCTCTGTCATGAAAAGCTTCAGCAACCAAAGGAAAACCTCGATCTTTCAAAAAGAAGCCCTCTAGGAATTTGTCTTCTCAAAGCAAGCTTTTGCCATGCACCCAAGGCAGAGGTGACCTCTCCACCCAGCAGCTCACTTGGTTTCAGGCCAGCCATCTGCAGTGGATTGTTCGTCCATGTTCCACTGTAATGTGAGGTTTTCAGGGGTGTGACTGCCCACTGCTGCCCACAGGTCCTCAGCCTACATTTTGCTAGCCCGAGTCTGCAGCCAGAGAGTCCTTTAGAACATTGCAATGAGCAATACCAGAAGCCCACAGGCCATCTCAGGCAGAGGAAACCACAGGCAGACTCGCTGTCTTCCGCAGGCTCCCAACTCGGGTTGACCCTGTTGTTTCTCAATGTTGTAAGCCCTGTGACCTTAGCCAAGGTTCAACATGCAATGCTGACTGAACAGATACACAGAATTACAATTCTTGCCACAGGCTTTGAGGCACAACAGTTAGAGTCAAAATCTGTGTCTCTTGTGTCCATGTCGCTGCACCTGCTCTTCTGAGTCTCAGTTTTCTCACCTGTACAGTGGGGCTGAGTAGACTTACATACCAATATCCACTCATCCCTTCTTCCACGCTGACATAACCTCAGTTTTGTTTGCAGTAGTAGTCCACACAGCTCTGTTCTCCAGACCCTCCCGTAGCTAGGAATAGCCATGTGACCTGATTCTGGGCAGTGAGACCTAAACAGAAGTCTTCTTGGGACTTGGGTGAACTCTGGAAAGCTTTCGTTCCTCTGATAAGAGGATCCTGAGCCAGCTGGTGTGGCCTTTTCCTGTTCTCTTCCCATTCTCCTCCCGCCTTGAATGCAGAAGTGATGCTTGGAACCTGGCGCGTGAGGGAGAGGCCAAGAAAACCACAGTGGCATCGGCCCGGCCGTGATGGGGTGGAGCTCTTGGATTTGAACGTTGAAAATGCCCGGCTCCAAACTTCTTGTGACGTGAGAAAATAAACTCTTCTAGGTTTAAGCTATTCGGAGGTTCTGCATTACTTGCAGCTGAACGCAGCACTCAGTGATGCAATGTATATGAAACTAAGGCAGACCCTGGACTTTGGGTGATTATGATGTGTCAGCGTAGGCTCATCCTGGGTGACAGTGTGTCACTCTGATGAGTGATGTTGATAATAGAGGAGGCTGTGCTTGTGTGGGGGCAGGATGTGAGTGGAAATCTCTGTACCTTCCTCTCAACTGACTTGTGGAAACTAAAACTGCTCTAAAAACTAAAGTTGTCAATAAGAAGAAAAAAATGCTGTGTCTGCAGGAGTTTGAAATTTGGTCACTTGACTAATGCCACCTTCTCTATGAAAGCCCAGAGGCTCTGGATTCTGGGGCCTGGCTTTTCTTATGAAACTGCAGTGGCCTCTGTAACACTCCCAATGCCTCCTCCTCCCCCCCAAAATCTTTAAAAATTATCTTCTATGGCCAACTCTTCAAAATTAAACATGTGATCGGTGCCCCAAACTAAGGTTGATTCTTGACATGGAGCGACTGTTTTCAATCACTCTTCCCTGTTATTCCCACAAACAATAGAAATATTCAATTTAAAATATTTTGCCATGCAAACTTAATTGATTCATTAAATCAAAAATTTTAATGGATACCTACTAACTTTCAGTCTTTGCGAAGATAAATAAGAATAAAACAGCTAGCATTCACCGTCTAGGGAAGAAGATTGACTTGGAAACAAACAATTTCAAAACGGCTGGAAGGAAAAGCACCAGAATATGTTGGTGGTTTTCCTGAATGAGAAGTGTCCAGGAACGATTTTGCTTTTTTTTTCATGCATTTCTAAATGTTCCAAATTTTCTATATAGAACATATGCGGTAGTAGAAAACC
>NW_006440643.1:372722-374210 GCF_000325575.1 Pteropus alecto | reverse complement strand
CCTTTGTTAGATAATAAACCATGCATTTATATTTGAAAAATATGATGACTGCATTTGACATATCCCTTGGAGGTGGAGACAGATAGGTAACAGGTCACAGTTTTGGAGCCAACCTTATACACTGGCTTTTGTTGGGCCCCATCCAGCTCACAGATGGGTAAAGCTGAAAGGGACCTTAGAGGTGACCTAAGCCACCTCCTCGACTCTCAGGTGAGGAAATTGAGGCCCAGACAGGTGAGTGGCAGATGAGAACTTGATCCCATGGCAATGGACTAAAACAAGTGGTTCCGAAACTCTCAATTAGACTCCTCACACATAGACACAGCATTTCAAGGTTAAGTCTCACTGGGAGGAGACCAAAAAGAGTTGGAGGGAAAAATGGCCTGTTTATCAGCAAGTATTTATAAGACATTCTTAGTGCCAAGGATTCAAATAATAGACTTTATTTTTTGAGCAACTTTCAGTTCACAGAAAAACAGAGGGGAAGGTACAGAGATTTCTCAAAAACCCTTCCACTCACACTGTCCACACTGTCAACACCCCCACCACAGTGGTACATTAGTTATCATCAGTGAACCTACATTGACACAGTGTTGTCAGCCAGAGTTTATATGTTACATTAGGATTCATTCTTGTTGAACATTATGGGTTTGGACAAATATATAATGATATATCTCCACCACTATGGTATCATATAGAGTTGTTTTGCTGCCCTAAAAATCCTCTGTTTCCACTTATTTATTATTTCCTGCCCCTCCCCCCCAAAAAAACCCTGTCAACCACTGATCTTTCTACTGTCACCATACCTTTGCCTTTTTTAGAATATCATATCGAAATCTTACATTTTATAGACTTTTCAAATTGGCCTCTTTCACTTACCGATGGACATTTAAGGTTCCTTCATGTCTTTTCATAGCTTGATGGGTCATTTCTTTTTAACGTTGAATAATATTTCACTGTCTAAATGTATCATAGTTTATTTATTCCCCTACTGAAGGACATCTGATTGCTTCTAAATTTTGGTAATAATGAATGAAACTGCTATAAACATCTGCCTGCAGGGTTATTGTGTGGCCACAACTTTTCAACTCTTTTAGGTAAAGACCAAGGAACATAATTGCTGAATTGTATGATAAAATTACGTTTATCATACTTTTATGCTAGGCTGTCTTCCAAAGTGGCTGCACCACTTTGCATTCCCACCAGCAATGAACGAGAGTTCCTGTGGCTCCACACCCTTGCCAGCATTTGGTGTTGTCGGTGTTCTGGGTTTAGGCCACTCGAATAGGTTTGCGGTGGTATCTCGTTGTTGTTTTAAGTTTCCCTGATGACATATGATGTGGAGCGTATGCTTATTTGCCATCTGTATATCTTCTTTGGTTCTATTAGAATATTTAGCATTCAATTCTCTGAATATCTCAATATCCGAATATACCTGAGTGACATTTTACACTTAAAAATTGGCCACGTTTACCTCACAGCTTAACA
>NW_006440643.1:367354-372699 GCF_000325575.1 Pteropus alecto | reverse complement strand
AAAAAAAAAGCTTCACAGATACAGTGCATCACATATTTTCCCATCAGGGAAATTCTTTTGGCTGAGGTGACTAAATGGGCACTCACTAGATGGCTAGGTGGGTGCCTGGTGGTGTGGCCCAAAGCAGGCTATATCGTTTAAAGATAGCTCTTAATATAATATTTTTTTACCCTAAATTGTAAATACCATTAATAACACAGCAGATGAATCATTAACCACCTGTCGCTTATCTCATCCTGGATAAACAAAATATCTGTTCAAAAAACGAATAATTATCAGCCCTAAAAAGGAATGGAGTACAAATACATGCTATAATGTGGATGAGTTTTGAAACATTATGTTTAGTGAAATTAGAATAGCACAAAAGAATGCATATTCTATGATTCCACTTATATGAAATGTCCAGAACAGGCAAGTGCATGGGGACAGAAACACATTAGTCATTGCCAGGGGCTGGGGGTAGGGATGGGAAGTGACTGCTAATGAGTATGGGGTTTCTTTTGGGGGAGATGAAATGTTCTGGAATTAGAAAGTGGTGATAGCTGCACAACTTTTTTTCTTTTTTTTTTTTTTCACTTTTTTTTTTTCACTTTTTTTTTGGCGAGGCAACCCTTGGATGACCTCACAGATTGCAAGGACCTTGTCAGTTTACAATCCCTTATTTTTTACGCCGACAGCACCTGGTCTTCCCAGGTGGTCTCCTATCCAAGTACTAACCAGGCCCGACCCTGCTTAGCTTCCGAGATCAGACGGGATCGGGCTTGTTCACGGTAGCATGGCTGCAGACACCACTTTTTAAACATACTAAAAGCCACCGAATTGTACATTTTAAAAGAACGGATTTTGTGACATTAATTTTGTGATTTTACGCCGACAGCACCTGGTCTTCCCAGGTGGTCTCCTATCCAAGTACTAACCAGGCCCGACCCTGCTTAGCTTCCGAGATCAGACGGGATCGGGCTTGTTCACGGTAGCATGGCTGCAGACACCACTTTTTAAACATACTAAAAGCCACCGAATTGTACATTTTAAAAGAACGGATTTTGTGACATTAATTTTGTGAATTATATCGCGATTTTTTTTTTTTTTTTAAGGAAGGATTCTTGGGTTATCTTTTTAATTATTTGCTACAAGAGCTGCAGAGTTGACTCTATCTTTTATAAAATTGTATGATGCAAGTTCCTTTTTCACCATAGTTTTCACTTAGGTATTAGTAGTCCCTGAAATGGAAACGACTTAGAATTTATATCTACCCTGGTTTTAATGGACCTCGTCTCACGAGTTGTTTCCTTCCTTTCAGGACATTTGATAAGCACTTTTACAACTTTCTTCTGTAAGTTCAAGAAATGCCAGGAAACATAAATTCCGACGTACCTAGGAAAAAATATGGTCTCCTCCTAAAATATAGTCATTATTTCATTTTTTTTTTTTTCCCTTGGAGTTTTATGGGGTTTATTTTTTGAAAGAGTTTGATCCAGCTTCCTCCCCTTCCTCCTTTCTTTCTTTTTATAGTTAGAGGCCCAGAGATTAGAGTAAGGGCAGTAAACCACAGCGGCTGCCTGCAACACCTCCCAGGTTCTGGGCAGGTTGAGTAAACAGGCTGCATTTTCGAGAGATAAAACCAGAGGTTTGACCAAGAGGAAGGCCAGGCTCTGCCCGCAATAAACCACATCCTGGGGGCCTCTCCCACTATGCGTAGGGTGGGCCAGTTTCTTCACAAGCACAGCTCCAAGGACTCTTAATTAGCAGAATATCTCTGGGGTGAAACCTGACGCTGGAGGTCTGTTCGGCCCTGTGCTACATGGGTTTTAGACAACATGTCCCCAGGATCTCAAATACTAGTTAACACTGGGTCCTAGCAAGACATTTGCCCCATGTACCTTCATTGATGGAACAAGGAGCGTTTATTTTCAGGTTCTTGGAGTGGCAGAGGGCACTTTTCTCTCTTCTTAGGCTGCGCATGGCAAGATCAATAAGGATCCAGACTTACTTTGCATGATGGGTTTGGTGACTCTGTGTCAGGACATTTTAATTCTCCCAGGCCCTCTGTAAAGCATGGCTAACCCTTCACCCAGATTGAGACAGGGCCACGCCTAACAGGCCGAGAACACGCCACACTGTGAGTGGTGCTTGACTCACTTCATGCAGCAGCCTCGATCCTGAAAAGATCTGTTTAAATCAAATTATACTGGAGGGATTTGTTCATCAGAGGAACCCAGAAAGTATATTCCTTTATAAAGGAAAAAAAAAAAAAAAAAATCAAGACTTCACAAATAGGCGATTTGGAAAATTAGGATTATTTGAAGATGCGCTTTCTTTGAAGTATATCTGTACAGAGAAAAAGATGGAGAGGTGTCGGCATTGAATGTCTTTTCCCTTCAATAGACTTGAAGTTGTGTGAAGTTCAGATGCTGAGTCTTCTTCATTATTTCACCTTCTGCCCCCAGGGCGGTGCCCAGGGCACAGTCGAGGCTCCATAGATACTTGTTAAATGAATGTATACAGGAGCTTTCCGTTATTTCCCTTGATAGTCAGAATATCTTCTTGAGGTAAGTGTCGTTTTCAGTTCATAGGTGAGGAAGTTGTGGCTGGGGTGCCTTAGCTAATTTGCTCAGAGATCACGCAGGAGGTGAGAGCTGAAGATGAGATTAAACCCAGGTGCATGTTCTCTGAGTCAATGCAAAAAAATGAGGAGTGGGGGGAAGATGCTGACCCCCTCCCCCCAATCCTACCACTCAAAGATAACTCATAGTTAACCATCATTCGACTTTTTAAATATTGGTATTGATTTACAAAAATAGGTCTAAGTATTTTTTGTCATGTAACTTTCCTTTTCAGACTAATATATAGAGACCATGTCATTACATATTGTTGTATAGTGATGGTTCCCAAAGTGTGGTCTGTGGACCAGCAGTATCAGCATCACCTTGGAACTTGGTAGAAGTGCAAATTCGTCCTAGGTCTCCTTAATCCG
Source organism: Pteropus alecto (assembly GCF_000325575.1). NCBI lineage: Eukaryota > Metazoa > Chordata > Mammalia > Chiroptera > Pteropodidae > Pteropus > Pteropus alecto. Next base: position 369,725 of record NW_006440643.1, on the reverse strand, counting down.
AAACTCTGGGGGTGGCGCATAGCAATTTGTGTTTTATTTAACAAGCCTTCTAGGGCAGCGGTCCCCAACCTTTTTGGCACCAGGGACCAGTGCTCCTATGAGAATCTAATGCCTGATGATCTGAGGTGGAGCTGAAGTGGTGACACCAGCACTGGAGAGGGGCTGCAAATACACATGAAGCTTAGCTTACTCGCCCGCTGCTCACTTCCTGCTGTGCGGCCCAATTCCTAACAGGCCACAGACCAATATCAGTCCGTGGCCCAGGGACTGGGGACCCCTGCTCTAGGGAATTCTGATACGTATTCAAGTTTGAGATGTGTCTCATTTTATCATAGGGATATAATATATTTTATATTATCATTCCTCTTTTATTGAAGTCCGGGGAGTCCCTTTTTTTTTTTTCTAGTAAATACTGCAGTGGTAAACATTCTTATGTTCAAACTTTTAGGCATATCCTCAATTATTTCTCTAGAGTAGATACAAGAAGTGAAATTGGCTAAGTCAAAGGATATACACAATTGCAAGTACCCATGGTCTTTTTTGCTACAACATCACGAGGTCTGTGGTCTGAAACAAACGTCTTCTGTCTCCACAACTCCAAGATGTCCTTGTGTAGGTGACCTCATCAAAGATAGGAACATTCCATGGCAGAATCGGGAGCAGACTCTGGATATCCAGGCGCCAGGGCAGGAAACCATTAGATCATGAAAAAAGCTCTGAGGCCTAAGGAAATGGAGGAGGAAGGTAAGATGAAAAGCGGGGTGAGCTCCCCATAAATAAGCAAACAGCAGAGGAAGTTATCACAAATTTAGCTCATGTGAGAATCAACTGTGATTAAATGCAAGGAAAGTATAAAGTAAAATTGAAATTCCACAGTAGTGAGGAATTTCATATGGGCTATTACATTAAAATGCCTTACTGCACACAGATCAGGAAATTATTAAAACAAAACATTCCAAGCATTGTAAATGTTTCCAGAGACATCTGAGTCATTTTACAAAAATAGACTATTTTTCTCTTCTTACTAAGAATTGGTATCAAAAGTTAGAAATAGAAACCAGAAACCCCACACCAGGGCTGGCAATACATGACAAAGAACTTAAACATTCCTTGAAGTCTCTACTCAAACGGAGGTCCTTGTTTGAGGGTCACAACTGGTAAGTATATGAGGGACATAGGACAAAACCAAATCAGTGACAATGAGCTTGTGGTCAGTGGACATCAAGCATAAAAGACTAAAAGGTGGCTCACTATTAAATACCTCTTCTGACCTTTAGGTGGTACCCCACAGAACAAGGTTCTAGTCTCAACTGTTACTTGTAGATATATGACATTGGGCCAGATCATTCTCTTAACCTCCATGTCAAGGGCACACAGATATCTCCCAGGATTATGGCGGTCATGAAAGGAGATAATTGCTTTGAAAATGCTTAATAAAAGATGGCATAATGGTAGGTATTGTCATTATAAAAAGTAGACTTGATGAACCAGTGGCAAGGCTGAGAGATGGGTTTTAGTCTTGACTGTGCCACTAACTAGTATGTGGCTTTGGATAAGCAACTAGAGTGGATACTAATGGTGCCCCACTCAGATCCTCTGTATTGGGCTGATGCACCTTCCCCCAGCTGCAAGATGCTCACAGCAGTGCCCCCCTCCCGAGAACTGCCCCTGGCCAAAGGGAGTCACCTTGTCTGGGAGGTTATGCATCTCTCTACCCCCCATTCAGGCCAGAGCTACAGGAATCCTAAAGGTGGGCCCTCTCATCTCAAGATGCAACTCTGTGGTGCTCTCCATGCTCCAGAGCTCCCCACAGGAGGAGGCTGGAGCCCAGCTGAGATGGAGTCTTTGCTTTGTTCCTTCTCCTTCTCTGCTGTGCCTCCCTCGCTTTTTTCTCCTGAGAGCACAACCTCCACAACTCCCATGCACCTAAATCCCATCGCAAGTTCTGCTTCTCACAAATCCACTGAAGACATTACAGCTTCTGACCTTCCTTCCACTTACTTCCATAGATTTGTTCAAGAGCGATTTCTCAGCCCAAAGAGTTAGTTGAAACTTCTGGTCACCGATGTGCTCTGTGATTCCTGTACTAAAACATGTCATCAGTCTCCTGGTTAAATCCTCATTTTTATACAAAAGTTGCTGTTTACAATGGCATTGGTGTTTCTTGTGGTACCTGTACACTGATTACATTCACCTTTTCATGCAAAGGGACCCCCAAAATGACTTGAAGATGAACTCTCTATAGATGAAACAGTTATTCCTCAGCAAACTGGAACTTCAAAGTTAGTTTTGCTCATCCAATGAAGTCATAGCCTTGTTGGTTCTTTTTTCAGCAGTGTAAATGAACGAATTCCCTGTTCTTTTAGTTTTG
>NW_006440643.1:350668-367294 GCF_000325575.1 Pteropus alecto | reverse complement strand
ATGAAATCCCAGAGGGCCATGTCCCTTGAGCATAATAACGTTGCTACTGGAACCTTCTGGGCTACAGACATAACTACTTTTTCAGTAGGGAGTTTTTCCCATAGTAACTCTCACATGGGACCTGTTGACATGGAAAGACAGGAAAATGGTCTAATCTGTGCCATTTAATAGAAGTCTTCCCATAATTACCTTCCAGGGGCCTATGATAAACACAACATCCTAACTGACATGTTAGCGTGTCACATCATTCTTCTGAGGGTTTGTTAATACTTAACAAACACAATTCATCGGCAAATATTCCTTTTTGTATTCAAAGACGGCCAGCGTCAGGCTGTGGGGTAAGCGCCTCCCTCGCCGGCCGTCAGGCAAATAGATCTCTAAAATGTCTGAGTTTCTCTTGAGTTTTACTAGCTTGTACAAACATCACACTCCCTGCTGATAGTCACAAACATTGCATCAATCCTCTGTCCTTAGGCCAAGAATCCACAGAAATAGAAGAAAATGGGAAAAAAATAATTCTGAGTTTTACATTTCTCCTGAACCTTAGAGTATTTTCTTCCTTTGTCCCTCTGTTCCCCCAAACACCAGTTCTGCAAGTATTTCCTTAGCTTATTGGGGTGCTTAGCAGTTAACATGGAGTGTAGACCAAAGGAATAGAAAACCCCATGTTTGCTTTTATGTTGCTAACAGTCAAGTTGGAGAGATAAAACATGGTGAAGTTCGATGTCATTATACACACTTTTCAGATAAAGAAATAGAGGCTGGAAGAGCTTCATTGATAGGTCTGGGGTCACCCAGCTACCCAACATTGAGCTGCGACTCAAACCCAGAACTAATCGTGGTCAGCCCTCCTCCTACTGCCTCCAGTTGCTTGCATTCATGAACGAAGCAGAGAATGGCTGTATTCTATGGCTGCAGAATAAAATGGATTGAAAAGAGAATCCGAGTCACAAGAAAAATCATGGCGGAGATCTAGGCTGTGGTTGCCTTTGAACTATTAAAGACGCGTATTCAAGGCAACATTTTCTGATTACGAGTAAACCAATTCTACCATCTAGGGATTCTGTTTTGTACGCCTTTGAGTAGAAAAGAAACAAAGACAATTGAGAATGCCCTACGTATTCAGCATTGTGCTCAGTGCTTTGAGGAGCTAAAGTATATAACAGCATGATCTCAAATAATTTACACTTGTCTTGAAAAGAAGTTTTATAAAACAATGATAGTTATCTGAGAGAATTGCCCAAGTAGCCAGGTCACTAGCTACATGACTACACCACTCACATTTGTATAAAAGACAATTCAGGGGGTTTAGTCCTACTGGATGTTTGGAGATAAGGAAGCGGGGAATTTATAAATTACACATCATAGAAGCTGACCATGTTACACCCATGTTATGGGGGCCTACCTGGAAATACATCTTGTTTCTTCTGAAGCAAGAAGACCTTCTTGCTATTGTTTTTGTTCTAGCAGATAATTTAATGCTACACTGACAAGGTCAAATATCTGAACAGTTGGCAGGCGTTGCTCTAAGTAAGATTAGCTGTGGGGGTCTGGGCTGGGATGTACTCACCCAAGGAACAAAGTAGCTCCTCTCCATTCCACCAAGTAAGTATTCAGAGAGCAATCATTCTTCCAGGTACTCCATAAAATGGCATCTCAGAACATTTTATGCTAAGACATCAGTATGTTGGATTTCATTCCTTAAGAATTTATGCTTTTTTTTTTATTTGACAAGCTCTTATCATTTAGACTTAATTCTGGGAAAAATAAAAAGAATGCAGGAATAAGTATTGGAGGATCAGCACAGACACTACCTGGAGCGTTCCATGAAGTTTCCTCGGGTCTTTCCCCAGAGTCTCTGTAGAAAAGCCACTTTTCTTTTCCTGTCCTGTCTCCCTCCTCACTTCTTTAGATGCTAAATAAATGCAGTGAGTGGTCAATAGATTTTATCTAAGATGAGCTGGGTCCTGGTTCCCATCACAGGCTGCTGATTGCTGACCCAGAGCTTGCCACTTCTCATGGTGGCTCAAGTGAACCCCTCTTTCCTTCTCTCCCCCGTTCTGAGTCCCACTCACAGAAGGAGCCCCACCCAAGGCCCACCTCTCAGAAACATCACTGGATCTAGAGCTGAACAGAAGGATCAGGACTCCAGAGGCTCACTGGTTCACAACATATGAGTGAGGCCCTTGAATTTTTTTTTATTAAATATTTTCCGGGTGATTCTGATGATCATCCAGGGTTGGTAAGGACTAGTTTCATTTATTTCTGTGGTTCTCAACACATGCTGAGGTATCAGCCTCCCTGAGAACTTTCTAGAGATACAAGCATTTCTAGGTCTCCGCCCCAGACCTACTGGATCAGAAACTCTGGGAGTGGGGCCCAGCAATCTGAGTAGTAACAAGCCCCAGGGGATTCGAGTCTGAGAACCAGTTTGATCTCTACAGGGCCTTTTCTCCAGCCTTAAGGGAGTCTTTATGTTGTAAATGTTCTACGGACATCTGTGATGTCTGTTTAGTCTGGAAAGCACTTAGCAAAGAAAACCAAGACCCAGAAAGTTAACATGGCTTGCCGAAGTTCATGGTCATGCAGTGACCCAACTAGGGACTAGAAGTCCTGACTCCTGGTCCTCAGAACTCATGCTTATTCTCTGTCCTCTTCCATCCTGCAAGGAGTCAGTCCAGCCCAGGAGAGCTTTTCCATCTCTAAACTCTGTAAACATTTACTCTATTCTTTATCATCTCTCCTTTGTGTTCCTCACCAAATTCTGCCTAACCTTACTAATTAACTTCAATGAGATTCAAGCTGAGGCAGGGTGTGGCCTCCTGGCGCAAGGCACGCTGTCAATATTTGTCTTCAACCACGCAGGCAGCTCTTGGCAAAGCAATTCTCCCAACTGCCCCTACTTCCTCCATCCCGTTCCCATCCTCATCACAGCCTCGGATGGTTTCTTTACCAGTCTCTCTTCCTCTAATCGAGACACTGAAGGTGCACTTAATATTAATAGAATGAATCGAATACATCTGCTTGCCAGTCTGCTTTTTTTATAATAGCTTTTTCTTTAATATTTTATTGTTGAGTGCATTATTTGCATTAAAAAGGTTTTTATGTGACAGCATGACAATCTATTTTGACTTGGAAATTTTTTAATTTGCAGCGAAATTCACGTAACATAAAATTACCCACTTTGAAGCATACGATTCGGTGGCATTTGGTACATTCTCAGTGATGTGCAGCCATCACTTCTATCTGGTTCCAGAAATCTATCACCCTGAAAGGAAACCTGGTACCCATTATCAGTCATTCCCCTTTTCCCCCACCTCCAGCCTCTGGCAGCCATCAGTCTACCTTCTGTCCCTCTGGATTTGCCTATTCCAGACATTTCATATAAATGGAATCACACTATAAGTAACTGCTTATGCCTGGCTTCTTTTAGCGTAACTTTTTGACGGTCATCCATGTTATAGAGTGTATTGGTACATTACTTTGATGGCTGAATACTATTTCACTGTATAGATAGATCACATTTTGTTTATCCTTTCATTCACTGATGGGCCTTTGGGTTGTCTTCTACCTTCTCGCTATTGTGGATAGTGCTGTATGAACATTCGTGTACAAGTATTTGAGTGTCTATTTTCAATTCTTTTGGTAGTCTGTTCTCTTTTAAACTGTAGAGCAGATGGGTGCTTTGGTGGGTGGTAAGGGACAGTAGGCTCCTAGTTCACCAGAGGAATGAGCCGTACATGGCCCCTTTTAGTACCACACTCACCTGCACAGGCATAGTCACTTTTTTTTTTTCTTTTTGACCTCTTTTGGGTCTCATATCATTATTCTTTTGGAAAAGCTCAAACAGCTACAAAGGAGAACGTGCCTGACCCAACTCATCTTCTGTCACCCATAGGTGGGGACCCTGCCCAGCTTTTACCTTACATGAGAAACTCGCCCTTGGAGAAGGACTTTGGTTAGCGAGCATGGTGTCAAGGAGAAGGATTTTTGGTTTCTCTACTTAATCACAACGTCCTGTTTCTTCAGAAGAATAGAAAGATTATTGTTAACGTGAAAAAGCACCAGATATTAGCAGCTAAGAAAACATATTCCGAGGATGACATTTTTAATAACTGAGGAAAACATTTTCAATCTAGTATTTCTACTAACTGAAGAATTCCAGTCTTAGGCCCACGAACCCAGCTTTGGTAAGTCAAAATGTCCCTAGTTTGGTGGCTTGTAAAGAAAACACAGTGTATCTCCAGTAGCTACCAAAAGGAAACAAACACAAGAAGAAATCGAAGCTGCAAAATGCTAATATCTCTTCAGAGACTTCAAGCCTTTTCCAGAAGCCTGCACTTCTCTTTGTAGTCTGGTTGCTATGGCTCTGTCTTCGTTACTGCAAAATATTGTCTGATATACTCCGGTGAGTAGTTAAACGAAAGAGTTGATAACCTCAGAGGTGCTTGCAGATTCCTTTCTTCCAGGCTCTCCTCCCAGCCTGACAGTTTCTGATGGAGCCTTTACTCTCACCTTCTTATGGCTTCTGCAGTTGCCAGTAATTAAAGTGGCACAGGAAAAACAACAACAACAACAACAACAATGAAGAAAACACCACTCAGAACACATCAACCAGTTAGTTCACTGCTGAGGCTCTTATGTGCTCTATGGGACAGGAGTAACGAGCCGAAGGTGGGCTGAATTTAGAGGCATGAGGAGGTTAGACTTTGCAAACATACAACCTGGATAGGACACATTGTGGGTTAAGATGTGACAGTGCGAGTTTCCAGAATTCAGATGTGAATTAACTTCACGGTGATCCACGTGACTGCGTATATTCAAAGGACCCTCTTTCCGGGGGACGATGCAGGGAGTTGTTTTTTTTTTTTTTTTAGGCGAGGCGACCCTTGGTTGACCTAACAGATTGCAAGGACCTTGTCAGCTTACAATCCCTTTTTTATTTTTTTGTTTTTTACGCCTACAGCACCTGGTCTTCCCAGGTGGTCTCCCATCCAAGTACTAACCAGGCCCGACCCTGTTTAGCTTCTGAGATACAGGGAGCTTTTGAGAAGCATTCACACAAGTGGTGGCTAACCACCTCTTCTCTTGGCCCTTCCCTTCTCATCTGTGACTGGACCTGTAACCATCTCTGCCTTGGCCTCTTTCCTTTCCTTCTCAGTGAAAGGGGGCTTCCTCTTCCAGTCCACAGGACCCCAAAGATCCTCCCTGTATGTTTCTTTATAAATCAGCTTTATTGAAGTATAAGTTATGTACAATCAATTGACATCCATTTAAAGTGTACCGTTTGTTGGGTTTGGAGACCATGAAACCACTACCAAAATTAAGACACAGAATATCTCCATCGTCTCCAAACATGCCCTTGGACCTCATTGCTGTTCATTCCTTTCTCTCCGATTCTAACGTTAGGCAACCACCGATCTGCTTTCTGTAACTCTATATTAATTTGCATTTTCTAGAATTTCATGTAAATACAATCATGCAGTACGTACTCTTTGTTGTCCAGCTTTTTCACTCGGCACACGATTTTTTGATTCATTCATATCGTTATATGTAGCAGTCAGTCATGCCTTTTTATTACTGAGTTGTACTTCGTTGGACGGATGTACCACTTTTTGATTTTCTGTTTACCTGGTGGTTGGGTTATTTCTAGCTTGTGGCTGCTGTTTCTCCCTTATCTTTAATTGCTCCCTCTCTTCTGCCTCTACCTCCTTAACATGGAGATATACTCAAGTCTCTTCCATCTTTTAAAAAAAAACACTCCTGACCCAGCTACCTTATGTGCCCAGGCTCAGAAAAGTGATGAACTGGGCTTTTCTGAGGATTCCTAGGCATAATTTAATTAAACCAGGTAGGCAAAGTTAAGTGTCTGTCACAGTCATGGGACAAGCCTGCCTTTGCAGATGGAGTTCATCCAGTCTGGACATTCGTCAGGCCTGGCTCATAGTCTCCACCAGTGGCTGCCTGAGACTGGGATTCCCCAGGTTTGTTTTTCTTTCTCTTTCTGGACTAAATAACCATCCTGTAGCTCAGCTTTCCCTTTGAAAATCAGGAAAAATATTCACTTATAATTCTTAAAATCAGTGAATCAAGTATAAGTCAAAGAATATTGATTTGGGTAGGGAAAAGACTAAATCTTAAGTGTCTATACCTTGTCTTCCTATGTACTTTAGATATGCTTATAACTAAGGTCAAGGATAACTACTTGTTTGAAATCACAAAGTACAAGACAGTTTGTTCCACTAAAATCATACGTGCTGTGAATGTGGCATCAGTGATATGCCTCATGGTTTGAGATAAAAATCGATGAACTGCCAGAGCCTGCTTCTGTGCCCAGCGCACAGTGGACACTAAATAAATGTCACATGACTGACTCCACCCCCAATGAGGCAGACAGGTGGACTAGATGCTGGGTCACCCTTACCCATCTAGGTCTTTGTTGGGCATTGTGTTAACTATGGAACCTGAGAGTCACACCAGAGCTTCACCATGAGGCTGGACAGGAAAAGGTGGGAAGCTGAGGATGAGGTACCTCTACAATCCCAGACGGAGATGGTTGTGGTGACCATGAAGAGTTGAAGAGAATTTCCTGATAGTGTTTAAAATCACAGACTTTGCAGCAAGAGGTGACTGGACCTGTAGCCATGGGACTCTTGGCAAGTCATCATGCCTCCCAGAGCTTCAGTGTTGCCATGTGTAAAATGGGTGTAGCAACACCAAACTCCAGTGGTGTTTAAGGACGACATGAAACGATGATATAGAGTGTTCGCCACCTGTGCCCAGACTATTATTGATGTTTAAGGGTCGTGATGACGGTGATGATGATGATGATATTTCAAGGAGGACTACTCTTTGACAGAATAATGGCCTCCAAAGATATCCATGCCTTAATCCCTGAAACCTGCAAATATGTTACCTTAGGTGACAAAAGGGATTTTGTAGATTGGTTAAGGATCTTGAGATGGAGACATTATCCTAGATTACCCTGGTGCTCCCAGTGTAATAACAAGGGTCCTTATACAAGGGAGGTAGAGAGAGATGGGAAGATGTGAAGTTCTGAAGAAGAAAGAAGGGGCCAGGAACCAAGGAATGCCAATGGCCTTTAGATAGTGGAAAAGGAAAGAAATGGATTCTCCCCTCGAGCCTCCAGAAGGAACCAGCCTTGCTTACATCTGATTTTATCCCAGTAAAATCCATTTCAGACTTTTGATGTACAGAACTATAACATATCGAATTCGTGCTGTTTTAAGCCACCAAGTTTGTGGTAATTCATTACAGCAGCCACAGGAAACTAATACAGTCTCTGAAGCAAAGCGAGTGTGATTGGCTAGGATTCCAATTCCCGAATCCTTGGTCACCACCATTACACATTCCTAGGTATATATACAGAGGATATTCCAAGCAAGTGGGTGAAGCTCTTGCTAACTACAGCCATGGTCCCACACGTCTAGATGGGAACTCAAGTTTCGCCAAGGTCGCCCAGGCCTTGGGTGGCCCTCAAGGAGTTGAGTAATCTTGAAAATGAGGCTATAACGCAAAGTGTAGAAAGTTGGTCTTTCAAGAACTCTGCTTTGCCTACGGCTTTGACTTTGCATTTCCACTTGCTGAGAATTAGGTCATTCAAATGTGATACTCGAAAGACAAATGATTTCTGACCTTTCCTGAAAAGATACTTCCCTGACATTAAACATAATAATTTAATATATTGCTGCATCTTTGCCCTGAATAGGATTCTAGGGTAGAAATTTCCTTTGGAAGCCTGGCATACTATTAGGGTTCCTTAACCCTTGTGTTGAGAGCATTTACTTGGATATAATTTATAGAATGGATCATGGGTGCTCTCTAGAGAACCCTAACACAAGCAGGATTCTATTCATTTCCATATACTTAATTTCTTGGTGACCTAATCAACATATGTTGACTATAGACCTACGATATACACCTTAACATTTTATTAATTGATATCTTTCAAGAAATCATGTGCCAAATATAAACTTTTCAAAAAGAACAAATTGGTAGCAAATGGAATTTAGGGTGCCACATGCTTAGTATGTAGCAAGCTGACAGCTACATTAGCATAGTCATATATTACTTATAGAATTTGCTTAAATAATTTTTGTGTTCAATGTTATGCACATAATACAGTCATAGTAGTCATGAATTAAGAAATTGGAATGGGGAAAGTGCATCAAAACTATAACCAAATATCCTCATTTCCGAGCACTCTGCAGTAGATCAGAGAGACAGCCTGTGCCCAGTTTGTCAATGTCCAATGGATGCACAATGGTAAAAGCAAGACGTATCAATTTACAGGTGAAACTAAGCTTTGTTTTTTTCCATTTCATCATTTCACATCAAAAATGGCAGCTTGTGAGTTGTGTTTGACACACCCACACTTTATAACCTATCAGCTCTGGCTTGATTTAAATTACTTTAACTACTCACAATCATCTTCTGAATTAAATGAACAAACACAGGCATTTATATGTAAAAGTATGAGAGTTTCAAACGTAGTTGGGACATTAAAATATAGGCAGAAAAAAATTTAAGGTAGTATATAATATCAACTGAGTGGAACGCATAATATAGCTACAAAATAATCTTTTCTTTAACAATCACATTCTGGTGATCTGATTTGGTCAGGAGCCTTTTAAAAACAGCTTTACTGAGATATCATTCACGTACCATAAAATTTACCTATTTAAAAGTATTCAGTTCAGTGGTTTTTAGTGTATTCACAGAGTTGTGCAATAATCACCACAATCGATTTTAGAACATCATACCCATTAACATTCACCCCTCATTTCCCCACATTTCTTCAATCCCACCCAGTCCTAGGCAACAACTAATCTACTTTCTAGTGCTATAGATTTGTCTATTCTGAACATTTCATATAAATGGAATCATATGTGACCTTTTGTGTTTATCCATTCATGAGCTGATGGACATTTGGGTGTTTTCCACTTTCTGGCTATTATGAATAATGCTGCTATGAACATTGGTCTACTAGTTTTTATGTGGATGTGTGTTTTCATTTCTCTTGGGTAGACACCTAGGAGTCAAATTGCTGAGTCATATGGTAACTCCATGTTTAATCTTTTGGGAACCACCAGTCTGCTTTTCAAAGCTTCTGTACCATTTTACATCCTCACCAGCACTCAACGAAGATTCCAATTTCTCTACATTCTCACCAACATCAGTTATTGTCAGTCTTTCCATGACATCCACCCTAGTGTGTCAGAAATAGTATCTTATTGTGGTTGGCTGTGAGCCTTTTGATAGGTCTATAGATTTAGGAAAAGCAGTTCTCGGGGTTCGGGGATGCGGGGGTGGGGCACGGGGAGATCAGGAGCAAAGGCATAAAGGTAGGAATGCCCCTCCCAGCATGTTGATTTCACCTGTCAAAGGCCAATCCTTTTGGGGTGCGCAGAGAATCTGTGTAGTGAAATAGAGAGAGATGAAACTAGAAAACTCTGCCAGAGGAAAAATTACATCTAGTCAAGTGGAGGGCCTTGCAGGCTGGGTCAATATGTGCAGGAAATGGTAGAGACATCGAAGGGAGTTCTGTGATGAGAGTCTTGCTCTATGAGAATTCATTTGGATATATAGGGCTTTTTGTGCCAAATTGAGGGACAGCTGCTGGGAGCATTGCACGTGTGTCTGCAGTCAAATCGGGATGCTCGTTTTGCGTAAGAAATGACAAATGGGAGATAAGGTGACCCTCAGAGTTCCAGCCTGGGTCCTTGGGAAAATTCCAGTATCTTAAGAGGAATAAGGAAGTTACTTCTTATTTTGTGAAATGGGTAAAGGGCAGAGAGATTTCCGTATTATAATTGTCAACTGTGAGAGTGTTTTCGACAGCAGGATTGGAGCATGGAGAGAGGTATGGGTTAGGAAAAGGGCCGACACACTCGGGCCTATGGGCCTGATCTGGATCACAGTCTGCTTTTGTAAAGCCCAGGGAGAATAGTTTTTACATTTTTAAATGGTTGGGGAGAAAAAAGACAAATAATGTTTTGCGATAAGTGAAAATTACATGAACTTCAAATTTCAATGTTCCTAAAAAAAAGTTTTATTGGCACAGAGCCACGCCCATTCATTTACATATGTCTATGGCTATTTTCATGCTGCAAAGTCCGAGTTGAGCAGCTTCAACAGACTGTGTGTCCCGCAAAGACTAAAATATTTCCTATCGGGCTCATTGCAGACAAAGTTTCCTATCCTTGGGTTAGAGAAAATTGGGGAGGTGTAGCCTCCTAATTGTGATGCTTAAAGCTGAAAAAGTAAGAGCGAATGACCCAAATCGAGAGCCTAGAGGACAAAGCGAACCCAGGGCCAGTCCTTGGGGCAGCTTCTGTTTAGGGAACAGAGAGGGAGGTAGAAGAATCCGTGAACACAGTAGATAAATAAGTTTAAGTCAACTTGAACTTAATTAAACATGTCGACTCCCAGACCATTTTATTGCTTGGTATTTTAAACACATTCCCAAGTAGAAGATGAATTAATAAAGTTGCAACGTGGGGTAGCAATTCAGCTGGAAGCAGGACCAACCCATAACCGAAAGTTTGTCTTTGACAAGTCCCCACCTCCAGTCTTTCCTTCCTTCTGCCACCACACGACAAGGTGTCTCATTCCTGCCTTGTTCCAGGAAGACCTGGTTTCTAGCTCACTCTCTAAAAAAGGGATCTGAGAAAAGATATTCCTCTAAAGAAAATGTATGGTAGTAGCTCAAAGCGTTGTCCCTGCCCTAGGGTTTGGATCTTAATAGAGGGACTTTTCAGACTCTATAAGGAATGACTCAGCTCTGGAAATGTTAGGCATTTACAAATGGGTAGACAGGGTGCTGTGCGAGATGAGGGGACAGGGGATCCTTGCACGATCCCTCCGCCCAGGCCAACTGTGTGTGCTAGGTATGTAGGGATTGAACCCACTGGCTTGCCAAGTGGCCTTGGATAAGTCATTCAACTTTCTGTTTCGGTAACTCATGTAGAAATAGGGAATAAATTTTATGTCACTTTTAAACAAGAGGCCAACAGCATTCGAGTCTCCAGTATTTGCTTAATTAATCGTTGCAGATTGGCTATGTCAATAACAATGAAACGTGGAGGAAAACACCTCCATTAGAGTCGTGGGTGAATTTGTTTTTTTCCTTTTCTTGGACTCAGCATCAGGAGTGGGGAGCAGGAAGCCATTCCCAGGAGTGGCCTGCCCCTCCCATCCCTGAGTATGTGGCAGGGCTGTGGCTACGGCTGTGGCTGAGTGCCCAGGCCTAGAGCCACGAGTGCTAACCTGGACCCTGGGAAGCAGGAAACACATTGTCGTCATGGGCTCTTCTCTCTGGGAGCAAACACCACAGCTCTCTTAGGAGGCCCTCAAGGGCCCAAATTCGTTAGAACATGTGTTCTCTCCAAGCTTACTCCATCTTACGTTTGTTCGTGGGGCTATTCAAGAAATACTGACTGATGCCAGTTGCTCCATGAAGTATGTATGTAATAAATGATCCTTCGTATCTTTCTACACACACACACACACTCACTCACTCACTCACTCACTCACTCACTCACTCACTCACATACCCCTACTCACTCAGCTTATTTCACCCAACGAACTAAGAAAGGTACAGAGGAACAATATTAGCAGATTTTTACAACTTTGTTTGGGGAAACAAACCCTGCATCCTCCTCCGCCCACCCACCTCCCCAAAATTAATATATACTCTGGTTCCTTTTTGAGTGTGTTCCCATAGCAAGTTCACTGCTGACTGGTAGTTCATGAAAATAACGCCTCAATATTCGGCCAATATGGAGCCCTCAAAACCTTCATAATACATGTCACTGCTGATCTAGGAATAGTCTTAGCAAGTATCTGGTCCACTAGGTATCAGCGTCCCCCTTCATACATAGAGAAACTGAGGTCCGGAGAATTTAAGTGTTGTAAAAGGTAATAGTTGAGACAAAACTTGGAATAGAATTCAAGGCACTTTTACTCACAATCTAAACTATCTTTCTACCAGTCTCAGCTGAGTTTATGAATATAAAACACTTTGTAAAAATAGATAGATAGATAGATAGATAGATAGATAGATAGATAGATAGATAGATAGATAGATAGATGGATATGACAACTATCAATACATTAACCCCATTACTTACTGTCACCAATTATAAATTATCCATCCTTCGAGATACCTCTGTGGGGATTTTGAGAGAGACATTTCCAATCCCGCCCTTAGAAGCAACCTCTCAGAGACCCAAGAAGCCACCAGAGAGCCACATTGGGTGGGATATGAGGGAGCGAGCAAAGGGGAGGCCGTGGAACATAATTTTGCAGGCCAAAATATTTTTAAATCTTTAGTGCAAACCCCTCTAGTTCTGTGTCTTATGTTTTTGTTTTAGTTAAACTGAGAAAAACGCCAAATTCTTGACTGTAAAAATTTTTTAACATTGAATGTAATAGTCCCCCCTTATCCGTGGGGGATACATTCCAAGACCCCCAGCGGATGCCTGAAACTGTGTTTGGTACCGAATCCTATTTACACTGCGTTTTTCCCTATACATACATGCATGCCTATGAGAAAGTTTAATTTACAAATTAAGCACAGTAAGAGATGATCAAAAATAACATAATAAAGTAGAACAATTATAATAATATACTATAATAAAAGTTCTGTGAATGTGGCATTATGAAGTAAAATAAAGCTTACTTGAACACAAGTTGTGCGGTACCTGGACCGTCATTCTGATAACTGAGACGCCTGCTAAGTGACTAATGGGCGAGGAGCATCTACAATGTGGAGAAGCTGGACAAAGGGATGGGTCCTGTCCGGGGCAGGACAGAGTAGGATGGTACAAGATTTCATCAAGCTACTCAGAACAGCATGCGATTTAAAGCTTATGAATTGTTGATTTCTGGAATTTTCCATTTAATATTTTCAGACCGCGATTGACTGCGGGTAAGTGAAACACTGTCAAGCAAAACCGTGGATAAAGGGGGACTGCTTTAAAAGGCCATAAACTCCCTGCCTAGCCTGCCTAGCAAAACCAGAATACCCCGTGAATGAAGGTTAGGAGTCAAAACATGTGATAATCGGCGACAATGCAAACTCTATATAACGACAGAGATATCTAACTGTATAAGGATAGATCAATAGCTGGATAAGAAGAACTATGTAGATGATGAATAAATGAAAGGAAGCATGGTAGATGGATGCATGAAAAGCAAGGTAGGAAGAAAATAGGCCAAAATATTTGTTATAGTTGATCTCTGGGTGGCAGGTAATTTTAATTTTCTAACTTTGCTTCTCTATATTTTACAAATTCTTGTATTTCTTCATAATCAGTAAACAACAGCAGAAAGTCTAATAGTAAATGCAATTTGTTAAAAGGTTTGAGTGACAGTAACAAACACCAACAGGAAATTTCCAGCTCTGCTTCCCAGGGATTCTGCCTTTGCTTGGGCTCCTCCCCATTCCTCAGCCACACGGAGGTTTCAAGAAACCCCACCAAACTGCAGTCCGGACCACATCTAAGATTCGACCCCCTAAATTTAAACTTTTCTCTCGTTCCTTTGATGACTTTGACTCGCTGGAGGTACAATGACAAGCAACCCACTGTTTCATTTTCTTTTGAATTCAGCCCCCGCCGTCCAAGGCCCAGTTCTGTCATTTGGTTTTCATTGATACTGTGAAAACCTCTTTGAAATCATCAACTTCACTTGGCACCTCCAGGTTAACTTCAGGGCCCTGACCTAAGACTTTGAAACCACTTAAGAAACCTAATTTGAATTGCGAAAAGCTGCTGGCGCAAATCCAAGCCTTGTCCCTCAGCCCTGAGAAAACAGCTGTCTCACCATGCTAATCTCGAGATCTCTCTCTTTGCTGTTTTGTCTTTTATCTACCGATTGCTTAAAAAATTCCTATACAGTACTTTATTATTTTTTAACTCAACAGTATTTTTAAGACTACAATACATGATAGATATCCAGCTACTGGAAACTTTGCGAAATCTTTTTTTATTTTTTCAAAAACCCACAGCACCTGGTCTTCCTAGGTGGTCTCCCATCCAAGTACTAACCAGGCCTGATCCTGCTTAGCTTCTGAGATCAGACAAGATCGGGCACGTTCAGGGTGGCATGGCCGTAGATGACTTTCTGAAATCTTAAGCTTTGTCTTTAAAGAATGCGAAAACAGGAAAATGAAGATTTTAGCAACATTTGGATTTAGTTTGTTTTTAAACCCAAATCAAAGAAGATTACTTATACTAGGAGAAATGTGTTATCCAGAATGTTCTGGAAAATTTATTTTAGGGTCTTGGCAATATGTAGACGGAATCGTAGGAATCTCGGAGAAGTAGGAAACGTAATTTAATTTTTTTTCATTTCTGTAGATTTTGCGAGATTTGTGTTTAATTTTATTTGGTTTCAGAGACTGAAACAGTAAATATTTTCATTGTTAAACACTTGTTTTTACCTCTAATATATTCTAGGAACTTTGCTGTTATTATAAAAGAATTAAAGTTGAATATTGGCACAATGACTGACACATTACAGAGAAACAATCATTTGATTAATGAATGACTGATACCTGATCTTATTCACGTAAGACTGTGTGCATTAGAAAAAAAGGGTTGTATGGAAAGTCACCTCACAGGGCGATCTGATTATAAATTCCTAAATGGGCAGGTCATGGTGGGTAGTCACCCACGGGCCTATAACTTCTTTAGTGAAAGGTTTTAAGCTGGCCCGTCATTGTCCATTGTTGTCGTGTATAGAGGTTAGCGCCCCTTTGAAATACCTGGAAGAGGGTGACGACTCTCAGGAGGGCACAGAATCTTGCTAACTCTCCTGTAACCCAATCCCCATCCAGCTTTGTCCAATCTTCCTTACGTCCCCTCTTTAATCTCAAATGCATAAAAGAAGTTGCAAACGTGTTACTCTCAGGAGCATTTGAAGTCTTGCTCTCAGGTATATATTGTCAGTTTGGCTCAAATAAACTATAAAAATTCTTTACAGGTTTAGACGTTTCTTACATCGGCAATTGAAAGTGTTTTACCCAACCCTGTTAGGAATAGGGTTCTAAGATTTACACACCAGGTTCCTGAAAGTCTCACGAGCCTCATAACTCCTTGTAGAATATAGTCTATAGACTTTGCTCAACAAAGGCTTAATGAATACAAGTGTCTTTAATAAGAGATCTTAATATAATAATAATATTAACAATAATATCTGGTATTTATCAAATACTTCCTGAAAAGTGCAGTTCTAGATGATTTACTTATTCTTGTTGTTGTTGTTGTTGTTACGGGGGAGGGAACTGCAGCATATATCCGTTCATTAACTTCCCAGCACCCAGAGATAGAAAGCTCTGAGGGCAGGAATCAAACCAGGATTCAGACTTCAGGCCTCTAAGCTGCTTTGCCTCTATTGTGCTACTTGTAAAAATGCAAGGAACCTGGATTTATAGGCAACTCGTGAGCCTTAGCTTAGACTTTTTGAGTACATCATCTAAATAATAGATCACACGATTGCCGTTAGGTTATAGAAAGATAACTCTCTCAGTCGTGTGGAAAAGGGACCGGAGGCTAGTTGGCCACGCAGGACTACTACCGTAATGCAAGGGACAGAGGATAAGGACCTGACAGGAGAGCCTGGAGAGAACAGGGCTAATTAAAGCAATAATTCTGGTGGGATTATAAAGCCACTGGAAAGGGGAAGAGGAAAGTGTGCAACCTGACTTCTGGTTTTAATGGTGGACACCTGGTGAGAGATTAGAACTAGGATGGGAGGAAGGAGTTTAGGGATGGTGGATGCAGGGCAGCAGACGGGGAGCTTGGTTGGGGAGGTGTGTCTTTGGGAGTGATTCTCTGATGAGGCACCATGCCTAGGAGGTAGCTGGAATACAGGGCTGGGGGTTAAGGACCGTGTTGTCTGTAGAGGGACAATTCTCTGCTCCCAAATAGCACAGATGTCAAAAAGTAGAAGGTTGTACGTATTAAATCCTAGCGTTGTTTTTCAATTTTAACTTTCCATGACTCTATGTAGGAAACCAAAGTAAATGCTAGAATTCAGGGCACATCTACCAATTTTTGTTCAGAAACAATGGGCTACTTTGCATCAGCTCATGGAGTCATACAAAAGCCTTTCTCAGTTTTGCCTGGATCATTTATGCAATTCGTTCTCAGGACCATTCTCTCAGATTTAAATAAAATTTCTGCCCCACAGGAAGGTCGAGTTTTAACATCCCAAGGTTTGCCTGCTGGCTCCTCTGTGTCCCTAGTCCCTTTGTTGCTGTGTTATGGTATCATGTAATTTGAACTTAAATTTAAAATTACAGTGTAAGTTACAGCTGCAGCCTGAGGCTTTGCGCAAAGCCTGCTGCTCAGGCCCTTTTCTCCTTGCTATCATTGACTTTCTAATTATAGAGCTTCACTTTTACTTAAGACAAGTGACAAAGCAGAACAATGCACACTGGCGACAGTGAGGTCTTGGTGTAGAGAAATCAACAACCAGCCTCAGGTGGACAGACATCCTTATCCCACGAGAAAGTCACAGGAAGTAACAGTTTTCTTCTTCTAGTTCAAAGGCAACCACCCCCCCCCCACAAAACACACATTTTTACAACACGTGTTT
>NW_006440643.1:347473-350656 GCF_000325575.1 Pteropus alecto | reverse complement strand
AACCAATTTTTGACCCTACGTGTGTTTCACAGTGCATTCTGGCTTATACTGGGACAGAAACTTCCCTGAAACCCTACAAGGGCAGCTGTTTCTCATTAAGAAGAGTCTATCCCTGATGAAGGTGATAATGTTTCCAGCGAAGCCTGTTCTGGACGTACATCTGCGGTGAACATGTGAATCCTTTGACTTCCTGCTCAGAGAAGAAGTCCGCCCTCTGCATGTTCCGATGATTCTCTCTTTACCCAAACTTTTAGTTGATTGTGGAGACTTTCCAGAGTTTTCGTTCATTCTGTACCTATTCCGCTTTCTCAGCAACCTAGAATGAGAAGGAAAAAACCCACTAGCATTTTTACAATCCATTTGAAGATATATCAAGCCAGCTATTACGCAGCTGAATTTCTACATAACTCCAGGACTTGTGGGAAGAACATATGTCAAATTTGGGCAAATATTTTCGGCTCAGTCCACGCTAAGGCGATTAAAAGGTTAACATATTTGCATCTTAGACGGGTGTAGGAAATCTTTAGTCTTTAAATTTTTATTGTGTGGCTCGTGGTTTACTGCCCTCGATGTCTCCTCCCATTGTATTGGGGACCTTCTGAGCAGTGACCCGTTAATGAGGCCACAGAAATCTAGCTATACTTGGTTTTCTCTGCATCAGGAAATGAGGCCTTCTAGCAAAGAATAAGTGACTCAAGATGGGGAGCAACAAACTGAGGAAAACTATGGAGTTTTCTGTTGACAGACACAAGGATTTATCAATGTAAAGACTAGTTGTCCTTTTCACCCCTACATAAATTTCTGTCTGGCTCAGGTAATATAGACTGTTTTTATTTGTTCGTTTGCTGCAAACTAATATAGTATGATTGAGTTTTTAATGAGCCTCAAATAGTTAGGTAACTGCAAAATGTGGTAGGTCAAAGATGCTATCCAGAGGTTCCCCAACCTTTTTGGCACCAAGGTCTGGCGCTCCTATGAGAATCTAATGCATGATGATCTGAGGTGGAGCTGAGGCGGTGATGCTAGTGCTGGGGAGCAGCTGCAAACACAGATAAAGCTTTGCTGGCTCCCCCGCTTCTTATCTCCTGCTGTGCAGCCCCCTTTCCTAACAGGTGGTGAACTGGTACCAGGGGTTGGGGAACCATGCATAAAACCACTCCCAATGAACAAAAATAGAGGACAGGTGAAGCTGAGTTTAAAAGGGACAGCCTGAAGTCTTCTTTATGACCTGCGACTTCCATAAACCCTCTGATGGAAGACCTCTTCTGAGAAAGGAAGATGTTTACAATTGAGGTAAAATATTCTATAATGAGTGCGCACTCTATAATATAGGAGACTAGAGAAAGAAATGATGCTGTTTCCATGACCCTGCAGGGGAGTCAGTGGAAGTATTTGGGCTACATAGCGGATAAGTAGGATTTACCGGAAGAAGGATGAGCGAGAGTTCCATGCAGAGGGAAGAGCATATGCGAAAGCATACAACTGTAAAGAAATAGGATGCATTCAACAAAAGCCTAAGATTTGAAACGACCCGAGTGTAATGTACATGAGAAGTTGACTGTGAAGGACCACGTTGAATTTTATCCATTCATTAATTAATGATGGTTGTGGTTGTTTTTTATATGTCGATCAAGAGTATCTATATATTTTTAAAATTTTGTTTAAATGGACTGTCTCAGAATTAGCATAATAAAAATCATACGAACGTGTTTTAAAATCCAATAATACTATAAAACTTATGAGAATAACAAGAGTCCCTTGCCCCACCATTCCAAATACTCAGTCTCATTCTCCAGAAGCATCCATATGCAACTCTTTTGTCAAATTCTCCTGTGTTTACCTTTCCCCAATGCTTAATCCTTATCTACTATAATAATATAATATGTCTAAAAAATAGATCATACCCTCATTATATATGTCCCAACTCTCCCAAAAGTAATATCACAATTTCTGGTTAAATCAGTATTTATGTATATATGTACATATACATTTATATATATATGTATACATAAATGTTATATGTATATTTAAAATTTGCTTTTGAATCAAGTAGTATATAATAATTATGCACTCTTCCCCTAGACTGAAAATCACATCATTTTTCATTTGCTTAGTTTTTATGTAGCTATGTGAGCAGAGGTAGGGCTTGATGACAATTGATTTTCACTGTCGGGGGATGGAGTGATTTTCTGTTGAGTTAGATTTCATGTACTTGGATCTCCAGATATTGGCACCTGTAGATTTAGTATTAATAGATCACTATCTCTAGATATTTGTATTTATAGATCTATGAGACCTTTGCTTTCTCCTATTACTACTCCACAATTTGTTATTCAACTTCCAAAAAATGTGGGTATTTGTATTAGTAAGCTATTGCTATAGCCACAAACACACCCCAAATCTCATTGGCTTATAGCAGCACTTTTTGGGAGTTTAAGTTACATGAGGCCCGTTGCTCTGCTAGGCTCTGCTGGGCTTGGCTCCATGTGTTTTTGAAATCCGGGACTAGGGCTTAAGAGCAAACACCATCTGGGAAATTTTGTTCTGGTGAAGGACAGAAGCACAGTGAAAAGAACTGAACCACAGAAATGCACTAAAGCTTCTGCTCAGACATCTTATATATTATTTGCTCACATTGCATTGGCCAAAACAAGTCAAATGGCCGTGCCTAAAGTACATGGGTTGGAGAAATATTTCTACCTTAAAAAGGAAATAAGAATCAACATTCGTGTTTGGTCAAAATTCTGAAAAAAAAAAAAAAAAAAAGTCCATACCAAACAAAGGACAGTATTTACCTGGGGGTGGCAGTGGGTGGTAGAAACTGGGTGGCATGTGACAGACAGAAGCTCCAGGGAGCTTTCCCCCACATAACAGCTATGCATTCTTATTTTTGTACCAGGCAAATGTATTTCTTCCTCAGAAAGTGAAATTTATCAGTAAATTCTAACAATGCTAAACTTTAGAAGAATGAATATAACTTTTTAAATATTATTACAGCTAAACAAGCAAATCAAATTGTTCTTCTTTCCAAAACCTATAATTGATGTAATATTTTTATCACCTGAGTCCAGTTGCCTAGTATGTAAAATGAAAGTGTTTTATTTAATCTCGAATGTCTCTCCTCTTTCCTATTGATATAATTTTAATTCCTTGTGGGTGAATAATAGATTTTCAAGTCAGAGT
>NW_006440643.1:342133-347451 GCF_000325575.1 Pteropus alecto | reverse complement strand
AAACTAACGCTCATTACTCTATTTGGAGGTATGCTTTAAAAACTCATATGTTTTCATTTTTCTAAATGAAAAAACGTCAGAGAAAAACCCAGAAAAAATAAAAGTGAACAAAGAAAACTGTTTTGCTATTTCCAGTGTATTAGCGGGGAGTACTTGAAGGCAAAGCGAGCTTGGGAAAAAGGTTCACTTCAAATGTCATCATCTTCTGAAGACTTTCTTAACCCATCCCACACCCACTCCTGCCCCAGGAGAACTAATATTTTGTGTCAGCGAAGCTTTGTTCGTGTCTGCACTATGGCACGCATAAATCTTTAATGCAATCCCTGATCTATACGTTTCTCTCCTCTACCAGACTGGGTTCCTTATAGCTTTGTAATGCTAGGACCTACCTTGGTACTTGATGCCTAATCAAATGTCAATAAATCGTTAATGAATTAGCATACGCTATTTTTTTCAGAATATAGTTTAATAAAATGAGTAAAATACTAACAGAAGAAACTATCATCTTTTATTTTATAACACTTTAAATTCTAATGCTGACGTTTGTAAAAATTCCATTCAGTTTGTCCTACCTATATATTCTTTTCTTTTCCAACCGTTTTTACTTTTGCTGAATAACCATAGGGAATAAATTTCACCGATGCATTAATTTTTTTCAAAATAAAAACGTATTTTACTTTTGGGTTTTATCAAAGTTACATATGTACAAAGCTATATATGAATGGTTAATTAAAAACATAGCTTCTCTGCATGTGGTCTGTTTTCCCAGAGGCAGCCATTTTCAAGTCTTTCAACTGTTTCTTCTGGTATTTAATTTCACATTGCAAACAAAACAAGAATAACAAAAGAGAAACAAAACCCTGATTATTCTGGTATGTCTTCTTTATTCAGTTTTAGGTATTATCTGTCCTCTTCTTAATAAGGAAATTCTCTACTTCTCCCCCTAATATACATGATAACTTTTTATTCATCGATATTCAGTATTTATGTTGTTACGGCTATATAAATGTTATTCATAGACAGGATTACATCTCCTTTCTCTAATGGTTCTTTCTAGAGTTAATAATTGCCTTATTTATTTGGTTTTTATTTTTTGCTTAGAAAGAGAGATTGAGATTTTGAAGACAATTGGGGAAAATTTGATTATAGACTAGGTATGTTTTGGGGTATTAATTATCTTCAGCATGAATGGCTCTGTGGTTATATGTAAGAAAATGGCTGTATGTTTTGGAGTTGCATATGGGAATATTTAGAGGTAATATAACATTTGGGTTTCATTTAAAATACTTCGGCCAAGAGAAAAAGGGATCTAGAAAGCAAGTGTGGCCAAATTTGATAATTGTTGAATCTGGGTGAAGGGTACATGAAAGTTCAATTCTCTCCACTTTTGTGTATCTTTGAAATTTTTCCTAATTAAAGTTACGTGTCTTTTGCTACGGTTTCAATAGAACCCCATTTAACAAAAGCTCGACAGTAAAGTTTAGATTTGCAAGGAGTGACTGTGATGTTAATTCGATATGTTTATTGCCTAAAGCCACACACACATCTGGACTAGAAATACAGAAATGTAAGCTCTTAATGTCAACTTCGCCACCACTGCAATATATATTGGGGCATCATGAATAAAACTGGACTTGGTCTCCTCAACTGTAAAAGGATGGAGCAAAATAATCATTGGGGCCTTTTCTGCACGTAGCTTCTTAACTACAGAGAGCTTCGCCTAATATATTTGCCTCAGTGTAAAATTCTCCTCTGGGGATATAAACAGATGCCAAATGGCAGCCTGAAGATGTCAGAGAATTCTAGATGCTTATATTCTAATGGTACCTTGCAAATGGTGTAGCTTATATTCCTCTCTAATGCAGGAATATTCTGTCTAGTACAGAGGTCCCCAGGCTCTAGGTCGTGGACTGGTACCGGTCTGTGGCCTGTTAGGAACCGGGCCACACAGCAGGAGGTGAGCGGCAGGCAAGAGAGCAAAACTACATCTGGATCTGCAGCCGCTCCCCAGCGCTGGCATCACCGCCTCAGCTCCGCCTCAGATCATCAGGCACTAGATTCTCATAGGAGCACCGGTCCCTGAGGCCACAACGTTTGGGGACCGCTGCTCTAGTAGCTGTTCATCTAGCCTTGAATTCTTCCAGAAATGATTATCTCACTATTGCGTGAAGCTGCCCATTCCTTTAGTGATCACTTGATCCTTAGCTTAAATTTATAAACTACACCTTTCTTTAATTGCCTAAACATGGGCACTTTCTCATTTTGAAGAATAAACACCATCATTTCATTATGCTAAAGAATGTTCAAGGTTTTCTGAGGCCCTGAGTTTAAAATAATGACAGATAAAAATCTCCCTTAATGCTAAGAACCCAATTTTGTCTGTACAAAGTTGGTCATGGTCTGCCTCCTTCTGATGGGTTCTTATCTCTTCTAGCACTTTCTTTATCTCACTGGCCTGCCCCTATCCTTGTCAGTTTTCAAATCTATAAGCTAGCAGTGGGTTTAGAATGACTTTCACATACATTACATCATGGGGTGCTGTACCCAGTCTACGTTCTGGGTGTATTGCCATCTGGTTGGGCCCAGACCATAGTTCATTCTGGTTTTAGAAAGTGAAATTCTCCTTTCTCCCCAAATTATGGATCCAACCTCATTCATTGGATATCCTTTTTTCATTCTTTGCCTATTTCCTTCTTTGAATTGGAAGCCTGACTTTCTGAGTTCATTATTCTCCGTGAGGAACAGGCAGGTTTTCGGAATTTCTGTCTCTAATCAACAGCTGTCGTAACCCTAACACTTTTAGAGAAGTGTGTGAAGGAAAACATTCAGTGATTTGTAGCTTCTTTTGGTCATTCCCCAGCTTTTGCCACTATGAATGGAAATAGGAAGGGCTAAGTTATACTGAGCCTATGAGGCCATGCCAAACCTATATTTTTCTAATTTCGAAGGTCAAGCTCAGTATAAAATGTCCCCAACAGAGGAGATAACACTTATTTTGTGGGGTTCCTCTGAGTGCTCAGTGGCCCACATTTGAGGGTTTGGCCATCCATCGATCTGTAGGTTAGAATAGTCCAGAACCATTTGCTGAGGGGGAGTATTTATTGATCCTTTCCACAGACATGCTCTTGATTTGTCTTCCCAAAGTGATGGCTGTGTGGATATTCAGCCAAACATCTGTCTTGAGTTGGCATTTTAAATTTCCTTAAATGGCCTAACCTCTACCCTCTTTTTGATGGTCGGGATATATGCATCATCCCTTAATTGGCATCAGAACATGTCTGGCACCGTGTTCACATCAGGGATATGATTAACCTTGAACAGTCTGATCTGCAAACCTTATCAAAAGCACATTGACAAGAAATAGTATTGTTGGAGGATTGCTTAAAAGAAATGAAGTCCATCTTCAGATATTCTAAAATTTACCCTTGAACCAAGCCAATCTGTTAGCAAGCTTTGTACTTGACCTTCGTTGCTTGGACCCTGCATAGATCACTTAGTGAGTTTCCTTCTGCCTTATGTATTTATTCTACAATGAAGGACTCATCTAAGAAACAGCATTATGAATTTATTTTAATGTATTGCAGAAAAGTTGTCAGAGATACTTTACATACTTACTTTTCAAAGTCTGGTTCCATGAACAGCAGTTTTGACATCACCTGGGAGTCTGTTAAACAGAGACTCTTGGGCTTTACCCCAGGAGTGTTGAATCAGAATCTGCATTTTAATAAGACTTCTGGGTGATTCGTTTGCATATGAAAGTTTGAGAAGCACTGCCTTAAACTACATTCCTTTTTGCCAGGAAAGCTTAGGGAAAAACAACAACAAAATACTCATATTTCAAACCTTAAGAAAGCTTTGATTACCTCGAAACTCTTTATTCTTTAGCTTATTATTTTTCTAATCTCATTTTCTTTTCACCTAATTCTTACAGCTGTGGTATGAGTTTATAGTAGTGTTTCAGTTATCTAGTGCTGTGTACCAAATCATCCCCAAACTCAGTGGCTTAAAAACACATCGACATTTATTTTGCTCACAGATATGCACTTTGGGCAGAGCTTGACAAGACAGCTGGTCTCTGTTCCACTTCGCATAAGCTGGGGCTGCTCAAAGGCTGGTGGCTGGAACCATCTGAAGATTTGCTCACTCATATGTGTGGAAGTTAATGCTGGCTGTTAGATGGAAAGACAAAAACAGCTGGGACTATGGCCAGAACACCTCCAAGTCGCCTCGCCATATGGCCAACATGGTGGCTGAGTACCAAGGGTGATATCCTAAGATAAGAATGAATCTTAAAAGCTATTATTGCCTTTTACGACCCAGTCTTGGAAGTCAGACAGCATCATTTCTGCCACATTCTTTCCTAAGGATAATCACCTAGTCCTTCCCAAAGAAGAGAAATAGTTCTATCTTTTAAGAGGGGAATGTCAAGGTTCTGAAAAGGATGAGAAATATTGCTGTGTCTGTTTTCTGGAAAATAAAACTTGCTACCACTACTCATATTTTTAAGCTATTAAATTGTTTTGGAAGAGATTGGGGTTATACATGAATCATAATAAAGAATATTTATTAGAATTAAATAGCTTTTTGTGGTCTTTTTTTTTTTCTTCCTAAGCCTGTTGTTCATCTTTACTTTAGTAAAGTAAATAGCCTGGGATGATTAGAAAAATAGTTAAAATTGCTGGAAATTGTTGTCTTGCTCCTGATGTAGGAGGCTGATCTAATCCCATCAGGCTCTACCAATGTATTGTTTTGAATGCAAATTAGGGACAGGATGTCTGCTTTAGAGTCTCAGATTTAATGTACACACAGATCACCTGGGGGTCTTGTTAAATGCAGATTCTGATCCAGTAGGTGTG
Organism: Pteropus alecto; assembly: GCF_000325575.1. Taxonomy (NCBI): domain Eukaryota; kingdom Metazoa; phylum Chordata; class Mammalia; order Chiroptera; family Pteropodidae; genus Pteropus; species Pteropus alecto. The sequence goes on along the minus strand of NW_006440643.1, from coordinate 342,595 downwards.
GGGCAGGACCTGAGATTCTGCATTGCTGACAAGCTCACTGGTGTTGCTGACACTGGCTGGGCCGTGGAGCACACTTTGAGCATCAAGGTGTTAGACGGAGGTATCTCTAAGATGTGTGGCTATGGGAATCTTATTTGCCAGGACCTCTGCCCTCTCCCTGGATGGTAACCACAAAGGAGGGACTATTTAGAAGACTGAGATCAATCCCTTCCTTAATTCAGAGGGCAAACCAAACAGCAGCCCATTGAAGGTGGCTGATTCTACTGAAGTCTACCCAGAAGATGAGGTTCTAGCTTCCTCTGCTAACCCTAAAGCCTCCTACTTGAACCCACAGGATCTAGGCCTGGGTGATGGAGAGTGGCGAGAAAACCACCTCTCCTCAGGTTGCCTGAAGCTCCCCTTGACTGGCTGTGAGTCCTCCCTGGATCTTCCCTGTTGCTGTAAATCTTGCCAACTCTAGTT
>NW_006440643.1:327097-342047 GCF_000325575.1 Pteropus alecto | reverse complement strand
CCTTTAAAGATTTCGTCTCTGCCTAGGGCTGTCCCACCATATTGCATATATTTTATATATAAGACAGAAAGGAACCTGATCTCACCCCGAGTCATTACGGTCCTCAAACACCCAAGAGATCTGGTAGGATTTTTAGATTCTATAAATTTTCATATTTTGCACTATCATCGACTGTAATGGGGCAAAAGCGCCGACCCTATGCTCAGAAGATCTGAGTATATATCTCAATGCAGTGAGCTTGGCCACTTATTACTGTACATGAAGTGCTGGGAACCTCAGTTTCTTTGCCTGTAAAACGATTATAAAAATTCCTACCTCAGAACTTTGTTGGGAGAAAATTATAGCAAATCATAGGTGCAAAGTGCTTTTAAGATTAAAAATACTAAACACATGAAAAGGTCCAGGTTGTACACTTACAGGTGTGATAGCAGGAAGACATAATTTTATCTTTTTATGTCCAGTCTTTCTAAAGGCATAGATCAAGGACCAGCACATCAGAATTACCTGGGATGTATATATATATATTTTAATGTAAACTCTCAAGTCCCGTTTTAGCTTTAACTGAATCTGGATTCCTGAAGGGGAGGGACAGTAATCTGCTTTTTGATCTCTTCAAATGACTCTTGTGCATATTGAAGTTTTGAGGACCAGGCTGCTGTCTCCACCTCAGGGATATTCGATGGACCTCTGTTGGCTTAGGCTTTGGGGCAAACTTATAGACAGTTTAGATTTTTCTTGCTCATTCTCAAACGCCAAATCCTGATTTTCTATGCTCCAGTCCTGGCTTGGTTTCCCAGAACCTCCCATTTGTGGATAAGTTCCAAGCTCTGTTCTAGTTTCTCCTTACCTGGCTCTCATTCTAGGCCTTCTCCTGGGTGTCCTTCCCAGAAGCCTCAGCTGTTAGCTTTCTTCCAGCTTTCACTCCTAGAGTGTGCCCTTAGGCTCCCAGACTAAATTCGCAGGCAAATTTCTGCCACCCCTGGGGAGTAATTAATACAACCTTCTCTTTTTGAGCTAGGTCTTAGGGTGTCTTGGCTACAATCATCCCATGAGTCAGCCCTGTCAGGGGAAAGGAAGGCTTACCAACAAGTCAGTTCATGTGGGAATCATGTCTTCCCTTTGAAGGAAGGTGCAGTGATCACCTGCCCCTGCCCCAGTGCTTGCTGGGAAGCCAGCAATTCTCCAGTGATAAGCATAGAAGTGCCTTGGAGCACTCTTTCTTCTCCTGACCCATTTCGGAGGGAAATCCAAATACCCAGGGAGTTCCAGAATTGATCCAGAGCAAAGCAGTTCCCATTTGCCTTTACTACCCTCAAACCAAAGTAAACTGGGGACCACTCAGTGTGATCAAGGTCGCTTCAGGGAGTCTCAGCCACATCAGGCTTCAGTGATGTTCTACTTCCTTAGTTTTCACAGAAAGAAGTATATGTTAGTAAAGTGAGACTCTGTAAATAGGTAAGTACCAACCCATCTTCCACTGGCTCTACCAGCAGCTGTGTAAGTCAAGCTCTATTTCTAGCTATGAATTCAAGCATTAAGACAATCCTACTTGGCTTATTGTCCTGGAATCATTTCCTAGCACATATATGTGTTCCTGTGGATGTGAGAACTTTTGAGGATGTCGATTTTATTCCAAGTAACATTCGTTACTCTTCTCCTTTCGTGCTGTCTCCATAGAATAATACTGTAGTCCTCTTCAGTCTTTATCAAGTAAAATGATGGTAGGTTCATGTAGGAGACTTCTTTTATTAGCATTGAGATGTTGACCTGCTGATTTTGTTTAGATTAGGAGCTGGCAACTCAGACTATATGCCCGCTTTTGTAAATAAAGTTTTATTGGAACATAGCCACACCCATTTATTTACATATTGTCTATGGCCAATTTTCCTCTTTAGTAGCAAGAGGTGACTAGTTGCGACAGGATGGTATGACCCTCAAAACCTAAAACATTTACTACCTTTCTACAGAAAATAATTTATGTCCCTGTGATAAATATTCATGAATGTCCATCAAGAGAACAATTAATGGATTAGGATTATGTATTTTACAATCCTAAATCCAGGTCATAATCCTTAGTAGGTGCCAGGAAATCATATTTGTCAGATTACATTGCCGAGTTGTGTATTATTAGTCAGGACTCTGGTTACAAGTGCCGGAAAACTGACTCAAGCAACTTAAGGCAAAATGAGAAGTATTTATTAGCACACACTCAAACCATAGGAAGGAGTAGGAGCAACTGGAACCAGTTCAAACTCCATAAGCTTTCTCTGTTTCTACCTCTGTTCTCTCTATTCATGAGAGTCATTCTCTCAAGTCAATTTACTGGATCTTGTTTGAAAAATCACAGGGGGATTCTTATTGGTCTGGCTTGGGTGGTGTACTGACTCCTGGTTGGGGGAGGGGAAGTGAAAGTATATTCTGCTGGAGACAGTAGGTAGGGAGAGAAGAGAAAGCGAATTTCTGTCGTCAGAAGCAGAGGAGGTACCGGAGTCTCAGTCACTGGGGAGATTATTTTGGAGCAGGCAGCCACTGTGACTGGTGTCTACTCACTAAAGACATATGGTCTAAGCAAATTAAGAGAGCCTGGATACTATATACAGGTAAGCAGCCAGTAGAATTCATTTTAGGAAATCCATGTTATTTTAAATCTTTAAAGATCATTCATCAAATGCCATTAAAATCTAGACTTCCTCTCCCTTCTTCCTCCTTATTGATGAAAAACACAGTGTACTTCTGTTCATCTTACTCCAGCATTTTGCTCTCTACCCTACCAGTTAGATTCTGATCACTCTCATTCATGATGTTGCATTTAGGAGGGCGGAAACCTAAACTGCTCCCCTGAAAATCTGCTCCAGTGATGCTAAGACTTCGGAGAGCATCAGACACCCTGAGAGCTTGCTAAAACACTGATTCCTGAGCCCCATGCCCACAGAGTCTGAGTGAGTGGGCGCCGTGAACCTGCATTTCTAACAAGTTCCCAAATAACGCTGATGCTCAACAGCATTGAATAGCACTGATATAATTTATGCCTCAAAACCTGTGTTTTCACAGTAACCTCAAAACCTCAAAACCTCGTGGGATTTTACCCAGGGATGATTTTGCCCCCTGGGAGAATCAGCAATGTATCCATCTGGCACTTGGTACTTGTAGGTATCTGGAGATATTTTTGATTGCCACTACTTAGAGGATGGGGATGGGTGCTACTGGCATCTAGTGGGTAGAAGCCAGGGATGCTGCTAAACATTTTCTAATGCAGAGCTCCCCAAACAACAAAATATATATATATATATCTGGCACAAAACGTCAATAGTGCGGAGGTGGAGAAACCCTATTTTAGTTACCTATGGGCCAAACTTTAGCAACCCATGGTCCGAAGATGAACTTTGCAAGTAGTTGATTGATCCTCTATCTTGTTCTAAAAGGCAGCATAAGTGAAAAGATGCTCTACATCATATGTCATCAGGGAGATGCAAGTTAAAACAACTGTGAGTTACCACTACACACCTATTAGAGCAGCCCCGACCCAGAACACCGACAATACCAAATGCTGGCAAGGATGTGGAGCCACAGGAACTCTCATTCATTGTTGGTGGGAATGCAAAGTGGTGCAGCCACTTTGGAAGACAGTCTAGCAGTTTCTCACAAGACTAAACGTACTTTTACTGTACAATCCAGCAGTTACGCCCCTTGATATGTACCTAAAAGAATTGAAGTCTCGAGTCCACAAAACAATCCTGCCACAGATTTATAGCAGCTTCATTCATTATTACTAAAACTTAGAAGCAACCAGATGCCCTTCAATAGCCAATATGAAAAGGCTACATGCTATATGATCTCAACTATATGACATTTTGGAAAAGGCAAAACTATGAAGACAGTAAAAAGATCAATGGTTGCCAGGGGTTTGGGGGTGAAGAGGAAAAGATGAACAGATGGAACACAGAATAATTTTAGGGCAGTGAAAATACTCTATATGATACCATCATGGTAGATATATGTCATAACACATTTGCTCAAACCCATAGAATGTACAACACCAAGAGCGAACCAGAATGTTGTAATGTAAACTATGGACTTTGGGTAATTATGATGTGTCAATGTAGATTCATCAGTTATAACAAATGCCCCACTCTGGTAGGGGATGTTAGTCATGAGGGAGGCTGTGCATGCGCGGGAGCTAGAAGCATATGGGAAAATTTTTGTACTTTCTCTTCGATTTTGCCATGAACCTAAAACTTCTCTAAAAATAATCTTCATTTTTTAAAGAGCTGCAAAAGAAAGCACATTATAGTACAATCAACTTAACATCTGTTGTCTTACATTGTGCTTACCTCCTTATATTATTAGCCTGGCTGCTGGAGGCATCTGTTTGCAACCCTCTGATCTCATCCAGCCTCTTTATTTTATAGATGAGGGAGCAGGGAGATGAGAGAAGATCAGCCAAACAATTTGCCCAGGGTTCAATAGGGGAATCAGACCTGGAATCCAAGCCTGTGCCAGTTATCACCATGCCAGTATGAGTCCATATACACACACTGATATCCTCCAGTACATTCAGGTAAAACCATATTCATTCATTTATTCTTTTGGCATTCATTCCTCGTACACAGTGTTCTTATTTAGACTCATACGATTAAGTATTTAGATACATAAATCAAAGGTTCTCATGTATTACCTAATAACAGCATTGGATACGTGACATATTTGGCCTGTGGTATTTATTTAGCATCCTCTCCAAATGTTTAAAGGTAGAGATGTTCCAGCAACAAGTTCTATTTTTGAAATACCAATTCGAAAACTTGTTATGAGACCGGATGGCTCTTCCATCTATCGGTGCAGAGTGAAAACAGCTGGCTTCCAAAACTGTGTGCGTCATGGCCAAGCCATTTCTTCCCCTTCAGAGAAGTCTTGCACCATCTAGGATTTTTTTTTTTAATTATCACCATTTCAGCATTAAAAGAATTATAAAAACAAAAAACAAAAAACAAAAAACAATCAAAGAACAATAACAAAATCACAAAATAGAAAATTCAAAATATTACAGAGCAAAAAGGATATTAAATTATGCTGGAATTCTGCTTGTCAATCAGAGGTTGGCAAATAATGGCCTGAATGTGAAATCCAGCCCATCGTCCGTTTTTATAAAGTTTTATTAGAACACAGCTACATGCATTCATGGACATATTTTCTGTGGCTGCTTTCACGCTACAATAGCAGAATTGAGTAGTTGGACAGAGACCTTATGTCTGGCAAAGCCTAAAATATTTACTATCTGACCTTTTGCAGGAGAAATTTGCTGAACCTGCTCTTAATTATGTATTCGGTTGTACCACATGAAATCGCCACCTTTTGGCAGTTTTGACCCCCACTTTCATATGGTTCATTCCAAAAGGCAAGAGATAATGATTCCGCCGAAATGGCTTATTATTTTTTTTCTTATAGGCTAAAACTTGTAGTGACTCTCAAAGCTCAAAACAGAATTTCACAATGGCCATGCTTATCAATAAAATCACTTCCTCATCTAGAAAAATATAAAATAAAAATCATCCTTTTGCAGCTCTCTGTAGACATAGATCCACTTTGCCCCACATGTAAGATCTCTCTAAACTGCAATTAGTCACTCATGAGGACTTTTTATTAGCTCACTCTGCCCATGCCATCTTCTGAAAACGCTTAAATGTCTATGCTCCATTCGAGATGGCACTAATAGGTTTGAATAACATGGGTCATTACAGGTCATTGTTAATGTCACAGAGTAAACCTCTGCTCAGATAGCCTCAAGTTACACCACACCCATAGCTGTCAATTTCTATCTTCCTGTAGAAACATCCAGCATGGTGAGAGAGAATGAGCTGAGGCATGTGACTTAGACCAACTTGCTTTGGAATTCTGGCACTACCTCTTACCAGTCGTATGAACTTGGGTGAGTTTTGTAGCTTCTATAATTCTTACCTTCTCTAGCTGTAAAATGGGAATAACGCTTGGTTTGCAGAGGTTGTTTTAAGGATTAATAAGTGAGCAAAGTACCTGAGAATTAACAAATTAGTACATGATATGAAGTCAAACCACATGAAATTGCTGAAAAAAATGGCAGTAGCATATCATTTAACCTAAAGTTGTCATTGTTAAGATTGTGACCATTATTGTGTGTGCATAGGCCAGGCCTAGGTAAGATGGATACAGCACTGTGTGCCACCTGGAGCTTCTAGCCAGTGTCAAGACTAGGGTGAAATAAGCAACACATCCAGGGCACAAAATTTAAGGAAGCATTCACTCTCAGGTGCAGACCCTGTACTAGCATGATTTGAGAGCAAGTGCTTCCTTAAGTTTTCCTCCCAAGGCACCTCTCTTGACTCTCCCTAGTCTCTGCTCTGTTGCTGGCTTCCCCTTATCTAACTAAGAAATTCCTCGTCTCCTTATCAGCACAGGTGCCTGGTGCCTCTTGTTAACCTGAAAACCACCTCTTGGATGATCCTCTAATAACTAAGGGATCCATGACTCATGGTAAATCATAACATTACACCCTCCCAAAGATGCTTGCTTCAAGACAGGATTAAAATCTTAATTAAAAAAACACTCAGGCAGGATATCAGGCATGACTTTGTCGGTTGGCAGGCAGTGTCTCATGTTACCCTGCAGGTCCAAGCATATAAAAATGTAGCCAGAGAGAGACTGACGCACTGGGGGTTTCAACTGAGTCTTAAAGAATGGCCAAGTAGTCAGATGGGAAGGGAGGACATCTTAGCATGATTGATGGCACATTCCAAAGGATCTTTTCCTCTTTCTTTTTTTTTATTCTCCTAAAACGACTTTATATGACAAAGGACTCAAGTGGCAGCCAGCCTCCAAGATGGCCCCCAAAGATTCTCCTCTTCATGTATTCATGCTCATGTGTGGTGAGTTCCTGCCCACATTGAATCAAGGCTGGTCTGGGTGACCATGGAACATGAAAGAGGTGACGGTGTGTGACTTTCCAAGCAAGCACATAAAGGGCGTTACGCCTACCACTTTGCTCTCTTAGATCGCTCACTCTTAGGGAAGCCAACCACCATGTCATGAGGATGCTCGAGCAGCCCTCTGAAGAGGACCACATGGGAAAGGAACTGAGGCTTCCTTCCAACAGCTGGCACCAACTTACAAGCCATGTGAGTGCAGTGTTGGAAGTGAATCCTCAGCCCTAGTCAGGCCTTTAGATGATTACAGCCACAATTGACATCAGATTGTCGCCTCCTGAGAGGTCTGGAACCAGAATCAGTCCAATCAACTATTCCCAAATCCTGACCCATAGAAATTGTAAGATAATGAATATTTATTGTTGTTTTAAACTATTCAGTTTTAAGTAACATGTTACACAACAATATGACTAGAATTCGGGGGCTGGGAGGACCTTAAATCAATAAAAAAAAGACAAAACACAACAGAACAATGGTCGGAAAACTTGAGATATTTCACACAAAGAAAATCCAAATGGCCAATAATCACATTGCTAAAGACTGAAGGATTGTGTCCCTCCGCAAAATTCACACGTTGAAACCTATCCCCCAATATGACAGTATTTGGAGGTGACGCCCTTGGAAAGTGATCAGGTCATGAGGATAAAACCCTCATAGATGGGATTAGTGCCCTTATAAGAGACCCTAGAGAGCTCCATCGCCCCTTTTGCCACGTGAGGACACAGCAAGAAGATAGCCATCTAAGAACCGGGAAGGGGGACCTCTTCACCAGACACCAAATCTACTGGTGCCTTGATCTTGGACTTTCCAGCCTGTAGAACTGTGAGAAATAAATTTCTGTTGTTTATAAGCCACCGAATCTATGGTATTCTAGGATATCAGGCTGAGCTAAGACAGAAATTGGTACCAAGAAGTGGGGGGACTGCTGTAATAAATAAAGACTTTAAAATGTGGAAGTGTCTTTGGAACTAGATGATGGATAGAGGCTGGAAGAGTTTTGAGGTACTAGCTAGAAAAAGCCTGTGCTGTGCTGAACAAACTGTCAAGGGCAAGGATGAGAGCTTGAAAGGAAGAGTGCTAGAGAGACTGCCTCAATCTCTTGAGAAATAATCCTGAACCGCGTGTTGGTAGAAGTCTGGAAGGTAAAGACCATTCTGAAGAAGTCTCAGATGGAAATGAGGAATGTGTTATTGGAAACTGGAAGAAAGGTGATCCTGTTATAAGTGGCCAAGAACTTGGCTGATTGTGTTTATGTTTCTAGTGTTTTGTGGAAGGTAAGACTTGCAGGAGAGGAAATTGGATATATGTAGCCGAAGAGATTTCTAAGCAAAGAATTGATTGAAGGTGTGGTTTGGCTCCTCTTGATTGCTCGTAGTAAAATGCAAGAAGTGAGAAATGCATTACAGAATTGTTAAACCAAAAAGAAGCAGAACTTAAAGATGTAGAAAATTTTTAGCTTATCCGCGTTGTAAAAATGAGACCGCTAAGAGGGTAGCCAACTGACCTAAGTAGAGAAGAGGTTAGTATGGCTCAGCCATTTCTACAGAACCCAGGTGCTGTTCTCCAAGACAATGGAAGAATGACCCTATGGCATTTCAGAGATCCCCAGAGGCCGCCATTCCCATAACAGGCTCAGAGTGCAAGGTTGGTGTATATGTGTGGGAGGAGCAGAGCAGTTTGAAAGAAGGGGCCACCAGCATTTGCGGGACCTCTGACACTAACTGCCTGGCGCCTCCTCCCACCACAGGTTCTGCCCCTTGCACTCTGGCACCACGCTACTTGGCCACCCCAGGTGCGGCTCCTGCAGGGCCCAGTGCACTGCAGGCTGCTAGTGACCGCCTCTCTAGAAGGCAGCAAACTTTGATGGTATCTGCAGAGAACTTTCTGCCAGCGCACACAGTGCACAGGCATGGGGAGCATGGCCTACCTCCACTTGGATTTCAAAGGATGGGATGCCTGGCAGAGCCTGGGACTCAAGACCCCAACCCAAGAGAGGTGCAAGGGCCCAGGCAGAGAGCTGCTGTGGGCTCGTCTCTCTGCTTGAGCTGTGGGGGTGACATTGACGCACAATGGAGGACTATACAGCAGTAGAATTGAATGAGCTGCAAGTACACAGGGCAACAAGGATTTGTCTCAGACATAATGTTGAGCTTTTGAGGGGCTGGCAAGGGTCTTTTTTTATTTTGTAATCTGGGCACTGGTTACAAGGATGTGTCAGGTTGCGCAAATCTTCCTAACTGTAAAAAAAGATTTTGAAAGCACCCACTGCAATGTATTGACAAGGCGAGAAGCTCCCAGTTCAGATCATGACATCTGCAGTTCTGAAGTCCTGGCTCAAGGTCATCATGTTGAGATGCCTGTTTGTCTAATTCAGGGACAGGCTAACGAGAGCCCGTAGGCACAATGCTGCCAGCCATCTCTTTTCGTAAATAAAGTTTTATTGGAGCACAGCCACAATCATTTACTTATATATTACCTATGGCTGCTGTCATCAGATATGAGCAGAGTTGAAGAGTTGCAACAGACATCGCATGGCTCACAAAACCATCTATTCTGATTGTTAAGAAGCTTTTAGTACTCTTATATCTTTCATCTCTTTATCCTCTTCACCCTCTCTCCTCCCTTCCTCTCGCCTGTGTATCCAGGCTTTTTTCAAATGCAGACAAGCCCTGTGATTCTCTGGATAAAGGACAAATGGGGCTGCCACCATGCTCGCCATTGCCCTGCCTCTGTCACAAGTCTAAGCTGTCTATTGGGACACAACTCAGGTGTTCCTATGATGGGTGCCAGGAAATGAAACGTTCAGATTGTTCATTTGGCTCATTCCTACCTTGCTCCCGAAGATAAGACTGAACTTGACAACAATGACAATTCAGGTCGCGCAGAACACCTGCGTACACTCAAGCTATTTAAGCAGAAAGAGACCTGTAAGTAAGTAGTGTTCGAGAAAGGACATCTAGACAGAATCGTTTTGATTACTAAGTTCAAATCTCTAGCACATGCTCATAGATGGGCTCTGGGTTCCCACAGCTTTGATTTTAGCTAAGAGTATATGGCACATGCCAGGTGTTCGGCAATGTTACAGGATGTGGTCGCTCACATGGAAATACAAAAATTATTCCATTTAAATCAAGAAAATGATCACTGCCAGACATATTTTTTTTTAAAGTATTTTCTCTCTCCCGTTTCCAATCAGCTGTCTTTTTGCCATTGTTTTTCCTTAAGAGTGGAGACATCGAAGTGGAAGAAAACAAGTTGGAGAGGGCTCGTCTGATAGTTAGAACTCTAAGTTTCAAGTGGAAAAGTTGGCTCTCTTTTCTGCATTCTTCTAAGGATTTGCTCCATGACCTTGCGTTTGCTTGGCCTATCTTGGTCTTCCATCTGTAAAAAATACATTTTTAAGTTCATGCTCACTCGACTTCCTCGGCTGATCTAGGGAATGATAGTTTTCCATGAAGTTCTTTTAGATGCCTACGTGAAATAGGTGATGGAATTTTAAAATTAACCCCCGTGACGAGGGCCAGTATGTTTCCACTGCCACTTCTTTGTGATAAAGAGTGAGGGTTTGTATCCATAAACCCTCACTTGGTCATAAGTTGCAGTGTCTCGTGGTGCCACAGTCATTGTGTGACCTTCTGCATCTTTACCTAAGGGAGGAGAGGAGTCTGGGGAAAGAGAAAAATCTCCCTCAGGGAGTGAGAAATTATACAGAAACACAAAATGAAAGACCTTCCAAAATCACTTGTTACTTCTGTTTTGTTTTTTTGTTTTTTTGGTTTTTTTTTTTGCTTGTGTTGATGGAATTTCCAATTAATCCACCAGAAATTCATTTTGAACACATATAATATTCGAGGCACTATTGTGGGTACAGAGACATCTTAGAAAGCCTCTCTGGGAAGTACAAAGGCTTTCCAAGTAAGAAATCACAAGTTCCAATCCTGTGTACACCTTTTACTGGATACGTGACCTTGGGGAACCTACTTGTTCTATCTGAGCCTCAATTTTCCCATCCAAATGTGGAGGTCATCATTACCCACCCATCCCTTGGCATTGCAGTGAACAGGAAATAAGGGGTGTGAAGCACTCAGTAGAGTGCCTGCAAAGAAGCCAATAGTCAACATTGGCCATGTGATTGTTGTTATTTTAAAAAGTACTTCACAATTGAATCCACCTTTGTTAACAAAACATTTCCAAAGTGTTGGAATACGGAAAGATTACAGTGTGCCCTTTCAGTGCTGGACTAGAACATTCTCTACAGGCCCACCTAATGAACTGAGGCTGACTCCCTTGCTCTGAATAAAGAGCCTCTGTCTGCTCTCTTTGGGTGGTCTTAATGTATTTCCACATACCAATGAAACTAAGAGTCAGCCTGCTCGTTATTATCACCATGTGCCAGCAATTCAAACTGATTTCAGTGGTATAATACAGCTCCTGGGCTGCTCTCATGATCACCGCCGCCTTGGGCTACGGAAAGGTACCTTTGTTTGGTTTGCTATTTACTATTTATTAAATAGATCCCAGACTACTGTTTTGTCTGGTAGAGATGCAAAGCACTTCTGACAGGTGGCAAAGATACCCCCAAAGGTGATAGTTTGATAGCCCTGTAGGAGGACATTGAGCAGTTTCGTATCTAACCTGGCAATCTCATCTGAATATTTTTCTCTTTAATGATGATAAATATGCAGCTCTTCCAGTGCTCCTTGAAATACCTTTACGGTCTCATTGATCCCATCATTAATGAATTGGATAAAATTTTTGACAGAAGCCACGTTTTTAACTTTTTTTGAAAGGAGTCTGGCAAAGTCAGCATAGAAGCCAATCAGGGCAAACGCAATGAATGAGAAGAATCGGGTCCCTCAGTGCGGCGGTCCTTTCTTAGATTCCCCCTTGCAGAGTTATTTGTTTTCAACCTATATTATTAACTTCCCTTCAGGAACCAGAGCCCCGGAAAAGCTTTTCCACAACGTTAATTAAAACAGGAATCTGAAAATGTAAACAACATTTGTGGCCTGCCTGCGAAAGCGCTGGTGGAAAGCCCTTGAGATCACAACAGTAAGTGGCACCCAGTGACAGCAGCTCCGGAACTCAGTGGGTGTCCGTGTGACCGGCCCACCATTCCCCAGAGAGAAGTAGGAAAGGTAACCAACCGCCTTTTCCAAAATGGCAAGAGAGTAATAAAGCAGACCAACTCGAGTTGACATGGCGGCCTCAAAGGCACATGTTTGAAGCCACAGTTACTTCCTAACAACCTGGAAAAGCCCAGACATCCAGCGAGTTCTAACAGCAAACCCAGGAGAAACCTTAGCCTCCGTGAAGGGGAGCGTGCTGGCTCGCGAAATTCGTTGGCAATAAAATATTCCAACAGCTGGGGCTCTGGGTATTGTTCCTCCATCAGCTATTTCATACAACGCAATCTGTTTTGCCCACTCAGAAAAGGCGAAGGAGTTTCTCCTGTTTTTATTTAAAAAGTTGTAGTTCATCCTACTAGGTCAGTCCATCTGCTTGTTTTCTGGCTTGTTCTCTAACAAAATTCCTTCTCGTGCACTGCGTGTTTTCAATTACCCAGCATGTATTTAAGTGGCTTTTTCTAATTTAAAAGACATTTTCTTTTTTGAAGATGTGATAAGGCATGTTTGTTTCTTCATCGCAGTGCTGGCATTCAGACTGCTCTTTGTACTGTGGTCCATTATTTTACGTGCTATTTTATGTGTATCTGGCTCTCAAGTGTTGAGTATATCAAGAAAATAGGTCCTGAGCAGGAGAAGATAGTGTTAATCTAAATCGTTCAGATCTCAAAGTTTATGGAGGTTTTTTTTTTTCATTTTGTTTTGCTTTGAAATATTAAGGTGACCAAGTGAGAACATAAATTAAATGAAAATCTTATTTTTTTTTTTAAAAAAGAGTCTTCTTTGTTAAAAATAAGCAGTCATTCCATATCTTGATGACTCTTAAATAAAGCTGTTTTGCATCTATTAGCAGAATTGCAAGAGGATTATCCAGGGCCTAGAGCAGTGCCTTTGTAATTGTTGGACACGTTTTCTTAAATAGCAAAAACAAGCTAAATGGTCAATTTGCATATATTTTGTTTCACCTTAGTCTAAGCATTTGTCTATCCCAAAATAAATTCAGGAAGTAGAGCTGAGAAAAAGAGCAGGTCGAGGATTTTACTATTACAGGTTTGCATGGCCTGACGGTACCGCCTTCTACCCTTTCACCCAAAAAAGGCTTCTTGATTAGGGAAACCTAAGCCTGTGGCCAGTCCCCAGATCAGAGATGTGTTCACTAGGAACTCACCGCTTTCTGAGCTAGTGACAGGCTAAACAGTCTGTTTTCTCCTGGCTTTCTGTGGCTTCCCCTCCTCCACACAGCATGCTATTTGTCAGGAAAGAAACAAACATAAAGAACTTAAATGTACAGCGATTTCCTTAAATTGCTTTAATGCTGGTTATTTTGCAATAGATTGTTTGAGAAAATCTCCCTGAAAAATTACTGCTTTCTTTTGGAAGTATTAGCTCAGGCTTTTCTCTTGCATTTTCCAGAAAATTCCATCTTCAAAGAGCTGAACACTCTTCTCTGCATAAAAGCTTCGGGGTCTGTCTTTCCTCCTCTGGCTTTCATGCTGCTTTTGATTCTCAGATTACTTGTTTTACCTCGGGAAGACCTCCTCTTACTGCTTCAAATTGGATTAGTAAAGGGCGTATTTATTGAAGAGGGGAAGCTTGTCTGTTTTCGCCTCCAGCGCTGCCATGAGGCTAAGATCGATGGCCCCTCATAAACTGCTGGTCTGTTCATTTCTCTGCAATACCTGAGAGTTCTGACCCCGTAACACGGGTAATGAAAGTGTAAAATCAGCACCAAGTGGCTTGGTTCATTAGAATAGCTTGCTTTGTTGCGTTTGCCTGGAACCCGTGGAATTGCTGCTCTGTCTCTTCCAGCTCTGAGGCACCCCTGCCCCTCACCCCTCAAGCTCCTTGTGAGTGGCAGCCTTTTCCTCCGACACGCCTTCCATTCTCACAAGCCTGGGGCTTTTCAAGGGAGACCTGGCTTCTTCTCATTCTGCTCTGAGGCCTAGAAGAAGGAGTTGACCTTCTCCTTCTGCTGCATTACTTCCGCTTCTAGACCTTGCGCCCAATATGGCAGCCACGACCCACATTGTGGCTCTTGAGCACTTGAAATGTAGCCAGTCACAACTGAGAAGTGCAGTAAATGGAAAATTCACACCAAATTCAAAAGACTTCATACAGAATAAATAAATAAATACCTCAATAATTTTATATTAACTGTATGTGGAATCAACAATATTTGCATATACTGGGTTAAATAAAATGTACTATTAAAATTAACCTCACCAGCTTCTTTTAACTTTTTTTTTTGTTAATGCGGCGACTAGAAATTTAAAATTCCATATGTGACTTAAATTTGTGGATGGCATTCTATCTGCCACCTTTGCTCAGTACCCCTCTGCTTTTGCAGGCCATACCGCTTCATGCGATGGCCTCATTCCACCTGTTATGGCTCCCCAGATACTTTTTAGCTGTCCTCTACGTTGCAATTACCATTTTTCTCCGTTCAATGTCAAACTATCGAGACAATTTTAACATGTGTCTAAGGGAAGCCAATAAATATTAATTAGGTACTTATTGTTGTCAGGTACTTTGAGGCTCTGAATCTATGTATTTTTAAAGGATAAGAAGTAGATTGTGTCTACGGCCATGCCACCCTGAACAAGCCCGATGTCTGATCTTGGAAGCTAAGCGGGGTCGGGCCTGTCCAGTACTTGGATGGGAGACCACCTAGGAAGACCGGGTGCTGTAGGTGTAAAAAATAATAATACTAATAAAATAAAATAAATAAGGGATTGTACTGAGAGATCGTGTAATAATTTGCCTAAGACTAAATAGCTGGTCGGGTTTCAAGCCAGAATTTGAACCCAAGCAGGTCTGGTTCCGGCAGCCGTGATTTTAATACCCTCAAAATACTGATTCTTTGAACCCTTA
>NW_006440643.1:325747-327043 GCF_000325575.1 Pteropus alecto | reverse complement strand
ATAAAAAATAAAATAAAAAGAAGCAGGTTGCAAGGAACATAGTCTATTGAAGGAGAATGGATTATAAACAACTATGATCAAATGCGAAAAGTTCTAGAATAGCTGTATGTATAAAGCACTACTAGAACCAACCGGAGTGCAATTAATTTACCCGTGATTATCAGAGGCAGCACCAAGAGGAGGCCATGATGAGGGAGTCTGTGGGAGGTGGAGGTGGAAAGTGCCTTTTAGGACCAGATGCTAGAGCTACTTGAGGCCTCGGGCGGTGAGACTGCACAGGTGTAATGGGACCGGACGAGCACTCTGGCCGGGGCACTGAGCGATCAAGCGGCATAGGTCCAGGCGGTGGTGAGTGATGAGGTTGCACGGATGTTGAGGCGGCGAGGGGCTACGGGAGATAAGGCTGCAGTCCCGCCAACTACAGAGGCAGGAGAGGAGCGTTTTGGTAGCGAAGCTGGAGCAGAGCAGGGCCCAGAGGCTGTTACAGTCCACACGCTGCATCGATCCTAACCCCGCTCACGCGTTTCTCTGTGCGCACCCACTGGGCACTGTCCGACGAAAGTAGCAGAAAAGTTGCTAGCGAGTCACAGCTTCCCCGTAGGTTTGCAAGTCTGCTCTTTGATAGGAGAGCTGCTCTGCCAGAAAAGTTTAGCAGAAACGATGACCTAGTTTACCTGCTTCCATGCTGGCTGGCATGCCAAAGCAAAACGCTGGACGTTCATTAAAAGTGAAAACTCATTCTCTAGTCAACGCCTTACTTGTCAGAACCTTCTGTTCACCTTCCATGACAGAGAATCCAGGCTCATCAGCACTTACAGAGCACATGTATTTTCTTTGCTCTTGAAACCCAAAGGCAAAGTGTCGGAGGACCCCCGTCTGCTAAGGGGTGCTACAGACCTTTGCTCGCTGCACCCAGGACTGGACAGTAAGCAGCAGGCGGCTCCATCTCTGTGTGCCCAGTCCGCCTGACTTGTCACATGCGGATAGGGCACACATAGTTTGGGGTGGAGGGTGCTCAGAGAGGAGAAATGTCTTAGTCCAAAAACATCAACATTGGGGTTAAGTTTATTTCATAAAGAAAACTAGGGCAGAGTCTTGCTACCAGGCCAGCTGGGTTTTCGGCTTATGGGATTACATGGGGAACTTAAAAAAAAAAAAAGACAAAGAGCCGCACCCCCTGGAGATTGGAATTTAATTGGCCTGAACTCTTCTTCTTTTTAAAGAGCTACCCAAGCGATTCCAATCTGCAGCCATAGTTAAAAAACCCCTGGGTTAGATTTTAAAAGTTCATCCTTT
>NW_006440643.1:313337-325688 GCF_000325575.1 Pteropus alecto | reverse complement strand
CAGTTTACTTGGCACTGATTTTCTGCCTAAAGTGAAAGGAGGGGAAATTGAGATTATTGACTCAAGGTTTGGGAAACCAAATGAACAAATACAAAGCAGCTGAGTAAGTGTGAGGCGTGTCCTGGGGAAAGAAGTCAGGACTGCGGCCCTGACCTCGCTCGGGGCAGCTTCTCACTTAACTTGGCGTGTTTACTGCTCGGCAGAAGCCACAGCGATTGTCGTGAAAGGGCCAGAAAGAAGCAGTGGCAGATCTATTTCTCTAGTTTTTTTCTGGGAGATGTACAGGCTAGAAAGGGCGATGCTCCCACCTTTACAATATCAAAAAGCCAGACAAACTGCAAATTCAAACTTTCCTCGACAGCTGAGGTCACAGGGCGAACGACTAACCCCAAATGGAAAGACAGACAGACCTCTACAGGAAGAGATGGGACAGAAGCCCTTAATTACCTGAGGCCAATGCAGCGGGATGTGGGTAAGAATTCACTAGAATTTCTTTTAGTTTGTTTTTAAAGTTATTTTTACTGAGGTCCCGTGTAGGTTTTGGGCCACGATTTGAAATTCATTTTGAGACAAGGCCCAACTCTGCCACTTTCAGGTTTCCCAAATGACAGCCAAGCAATAGCGTAGGAAAGGGGAGAATATCAAAAGAACCAGAACCTTCCATTGTATCAAGGTTCTTCAAGCCAGGAATGAAACTGGATGAGTTTGAACTGTTGGAGGAAGCCTCTGGTTTGGGTGCCAAGAGGACCAGCTGGAGGAAACCCAGCCGAGAGCACCCATGCTAATTGTTGCAAATGGTGTTTGTGCCAACAAGATGTCAGAAGCCCTAGAACTGAGCCAAGCATATGGATCAGCAAGGTTTCTCTTTGCTAGCAATTTCTACCACTGGTGGGTTTATTCTTTTGTAGACCTGGGCATATCCCTAGAGCTTTTCCTTCCCGACAGTGTTTTTATTCTAACACCATCTCATGCGCAGCCTCACAGTAAATTTAACCTAAGTTTCCTTATAATGATAATATCTGGGTGAATGCAGTCTCTTAAAAATTGCCAGACATTGGGCAGCTCCCGTAACTTTTTCTCTACATAAAAATGATAGCCCTGTAGGCCTGAGATAAAACTGGAATGTTATCAGAAGCTCTGAGATCTAAAAATAACTTATTAGACTTTCTGAAATCTTTAATATAAAGCCCGCGAATGTATAGCATTCTTCTTTCCTAGGGATTTTGGGATAATGTAAAAGAATTTAATGACCAAAAAGGTATTCATCTTCCAGGAAACCTAATAACTAAGGTTGGTTCCTTCTGAATGAGAGGCCAACAGGAGTCAGACTAACCTGAGAAGAGAAAGTAATTCTTCATCTACTTTATGTCCCTTATTCATTATATCTTATTCTTTGTAGCTTTTGGGATTCCTGGGTCTCTCTGTGACCCATACCGACTGGAAAGATGCCCACCTCAGTCCTTCCTCTCAGAATCTGTGTGGACACTTTTTATTTCCTGTGACTCCTTTACTGCCACAACTACCCCTTTCTACCACATAGCTTTGCCCAGACCAGGAACCCAGGGAGAGATGTAGCCCTTGAATTAAGAAATGTTCTTTTTTGGCTTATCGACGTAAAATAAACTTTCTAGTCTTTCCAGTAATTCATCGGTAATTTATGGCTCTCATTTCCCGAACTCCCTTTTGCTGGTGAATTCTTGGTTATTTCTTTGAATCCTTCACTTTCGCTCATACTCCTTTCAGGCTAATTTTGTCATCCAGAGAGGAATCAAACCCATTTTCCAAATACCTGGAGTTCTGAGTCTTTTAAATTCTGTCCTCGAACTGAAATATTAGCTAGGTGTCCCATAGATTGTCCCTGGTCCCACCAACCTTGGTTTGAATCTGCCGGAGTCTTACATCTCGAATCTCTAAACTGGACAATTGTAAGCCTGATTCCTAGTTTCACATTGTCGTCTCTACAAAAACTGCCCAACACGTAGACTCATATTTAATTCTAGAACTCTCTTGGAACTGGCCAACTTCTCCCCACCATTAATTAAGCCAGGCCCACACTGATGTTCTGAGCTGGCATTGAACTCCAGCTGGCCCTTTGCATCTACTCTCATCTTAACTCCATTACTGATGCTTGGCCATGACTGAGCTGGTACGTAAACCGGCCTCGGTTGAAAGGGTTTGGAATAAATTCACCACACATTTTCCTGGCAGTTGTCTTACCGTTTTGGTTGAAGGAGATGATCTTTGTGAATGGAAATCATCCAACGCACATGTGCTTTCACCAAAGATAAGCATGACATATGATTTCTTTCACTTGAACATTTCACGTGGGTTTTCTAAGTTCTTAAATATCACCTCATATCCCAAGAGAATAAATATATCTACACAGAGAGAGAGACACACACACTCACACAGACACAC
The DNA here is from genome assembly GCF_000325575.1 of Pteropus alecto. Lineage (NCBI taxonomy): Eukaryota > Metazoa > Chordata > Mammalia > Chiroptera > Pteropodidae > Pteropus > Pteropus alecto. The sequence goes on along the minus strand of NW_006440643.1, from coordinate 323,270 downwards.
AGACACAAACACACACACACACAATCACACTCACACAAGTCCCAGAAGAGTATCTTTGCATGGGAAAGGGATTAATTACGTTAGTGAGATGCCAAACTGAGTATCGGTGTCCATTTGCTCATTCTTGCTAGGATTAGACTGAAAGCTGTTTATCTGCTGCTAGTCCCACAGGGGTATATCTTGGCTTTACTTTTGAAATAGATTCTTGGCACAGTTTGATTGTTAGGAATACAGGATCCAAGACAAAAAAAAATGCCCTTAAGGAGTATACAAGAGTTATGATCCTCAGATCTTTATCTATCTTGATATTTTGAAAATTTGCTTTAAGAGAAATAACATAGGATGAGAGTAGAAGGACAGGAAGGAAGGGGAAGCTGAGAGAACAGCCAGGAAGTGGGACTAGCAGCTGTTCTATTTTCTGAGTAGGGGTTATAAAACTAGACAAGTTACAAACGCATGCATATACAATAACACCCTGTCCGAGCAGGGCGGTGTCATGATGAGTCCTTAGTACTTGTGTGTAAAGGACGATTAAAATTAGTTCATGAAAAGTTCATAAAGATAAATAAAGTTAATATACTCAGTATGGCCCTAATCTCTAACACAAGCTTTTTCTGTTACGACATGTAAAGCACACGCCAAGGTTCAATTCATTCTCCAACTCAATTGACTTCCACTAAACTAACAAACCAAACACGAATTTCTTTTTATTTCTGATTTTCAACATTAGATTAAGAAGTGCTTAGTGATGACAACAGCTCCGAGTCAAAGGCCACAGGCCTGAGTGACGTACCCACCTAAATTCATCCTTATGCAGAAGTCTTCATTTATGCCTCTTACTTGCCTTTTTCTCCAAACCCAACCATTGTAGGATCTCTGTTTATACTTCAGTTTTTAAAATCAGAGGAAAGAAAACAGTCATCTTAGACATTTGTTTTTTCAATATAGACTTCATAAATGTGTTCATTCTTTTGTGTTTGCTTGCTTTTCCCCGTGGGCCTGTTGCTGTTGAAATCATGTGTGAAGAATCCGCCTGCATATGGAGAACTACTACTAAAAAGAGTCCTTTGGTAAATTCTTTTTCATGACCCAATGGATAAAATGCTTGGACTGCATCAAAATCGGTCCAATCATTTAACAAAATTATTGAGTCCATGATATATCCTAGATACCGTTCTAGGCACTGGGCAAAATGCAGCAAATAAAACAGACAGAAATCTTTACCCTCATGAAACTTATACTCTACTGGTGATACAGGGAAAAAATGAAAGAAGGGAAACCAGTAGGGAATGCCAGGGGTCTTGGTGGTAGTACAGTTCTATTGCGATTGGTCCACAGAGGTGATGTTTGCAGAGATGCTCAAGCAGAGAAGTGAATGAGGAGGAAAAGGGAGCCAAGTAGCTGTCAGGGGTAGAGCATTCATGGAAGACAAGGTAGCAATTGCTACCTTGGAGTGAAAGCCTTGGAAGGCCATGGAGTGAAAGCCTGCCTGGTACGACAGCAGAGCTACATAGAGGCCAGGATGGCTGCAGGGAGTAAGGGAGGAGGCAAAGCATATTTTGAACTAATCATTCAAAATCAAAAACCAGTGTTCTTTTCCAACCTGATTCTTACCAAGATCACATTTTTTGTCGTTGTCGTTTTTGTTCCTTCTCCATCTAGACAAGATATGTGATTTGAGTTGCCAGGTGTATTTTCACTAGAAATAATAGAAATAATAAGTCCATATTATCTCATCTAATTTCAATTATTACATTGATTGATATCATAATCATGATAATCACCACCACGACTACGCATACCACAGTGGCTGCACAGTTTGCATTATCTCATTTGATTCAGTGATGATACCTGGGTAAGCATTATCTTACCATTTCTCAGATTGGAAAATTTTTCGGTTGCATTATGTGACTTGCCTAAAATTGCTCGGCTTGTAAATGCTGGTGAAGTATGGACTAGAATCTTATTTTTGCTAAATCACACACTTCAGTGCCAACGGCATCCCATATACCTGCCCCAAAGCTCTCTACTCTCTATAATTTATCTTTTTAAGAGAAAAGATCTGTAGCTAGAAAAGACTGGTTTACCTAAAAAAGAAAAAATAAATTAAACGATATTTATTACAGTGCTATATGTCAGAGTGAAAAATAAGAAACAACTTGAAAGCCCAATAATAAGAAATGGATAAGTGTGGTAGGCAGAATAATGGCTGCCTAAAGATGGCAAAAGCAGACACTAAGGTTGTACATGGAATTAATATTGCTAATCGGAGAGATTATTGAATGGGCCCGGGTCCTTAAAATCACCAGGGTCCTTAAAAGTAGGAGAGAAAGGCACAGAGAGATGCAACGTTGCTGACTGTGAAGATGGTGAAGGAAATACCAGCTGATGAACGCAGGTGGCCTCCGGAAGCTGCATAGGAAACATTCCTGCCTGGAGCCTGCGGGAGGAATGCAGAATGTTCCAGCCCACGGAGACCCACATTGGACTTCTGACCTCTAGACTGTCAGATAAGAAATCTGTGTTGTTACAGCAGCAATAGAAAACTAATGTAGTAAGTCAACATGGACTATGTACTTGCGGGTCTCTAATGCAGACATCTAAGTGACATGTGAGAGTTCTGTGTGCTAACTTGGAAAATATTTAGGACCACCATTGAAAAAGCAGATACATATATGTACGGGTTGGTTAAAACTGTGCTTGAAAAACAAAGAAACAAAACCTTTAGTTCAGTGGATATAAAATCTGAGCAAAAATTCACAAAAAAAATGTGAATGATAAGTAATGTGAGCGGTGGAATAATGTTGATTCATTTTCCTTTTCTTTCGACTTTTATGAATTTTCCAAATTTCCTTAAATGAATCTGTACAGAGGAAATACTAAAATTGTTTTAAATTGACTTATGGAAATAAAAACCCCATTAGAGAGTTGTAATAATATATGTCGCCCAGACAGGACACCCTCAATCATTACATCTGTGGTGAAATAGCAGTATTCTTTCCTGTTTTATCTAGGTAGCCATATGGAGAAAGTTATTATTTTAGCAGGTGGTACCAGAATTCCTATGTAGGGAGAGACCTGCCTTAATTGAGAAGTTGAAAAGAAGCTTTATGATAGTTCACTGCAGGCAAGGAAGTCCTCAGGCCTGAATGTTGATCAGGTGCTCAGATTTCCTGTTGGAGACGGAGAGAGAAGAGCCAGAGGACTGAGGTTGCTTAGGGGCTGGAGTCAGGAGAAGATGGGGTTGGAAGAAGACATTTGAAGGAAAACACACACCTACAGCATGTTTTCCAGGGAATTCAGCATGTCGTAGATTGTGTTATTCCCAGTCTTCAGCAAAGCTGTAACTTATCCACGCTTCATTGGATTTCACGGGGAAACCAAAAAAGGGGGAGAGATCTATGTCAAGGCTGACTCAGAGCTGAAACTGGGCTGGGCTGTGTAGAGGAGAAAGAGAGCTGAGATTTGAATCACATGACCCTTCTGTATATGGTCAGCATCCATTTGGTGCCATGTCTGCCATGTGCCTTCAGCTGTGCTCAGTCACCAGCACCACTGAGCTGGGTGTTTACTGTCCTGCTCACCACCTCCCCTTCCCAGGGTACCTCCTGGCCCTCACGTACTGCCTGGCACATTGCAAAATAGCACGTGTTTGCAGAGCTATTTCACTACCTTGAGTTGCATTTCATATTCAAGAGGACCTCAGAAGCCAGCCCTTGGATTACCTGGGATTCGTGCCAGCTTGTTGCAAGACAACTACAGAACTGATCCCCTGAGGATTTGTGAAGGCTCCTCACCACTGATGTTCCCCAGGGACTGAGCAGCTTCTCATTCTCCAGTGCGGAATGGTTCCAGAGCCAGGGGCCTGCAGTTATTCAAAGGAATCATGGCACTTGGGTTGTCCTCAAAGACCCAGAAGATGCTGGGAGAGGGAGTTTGTTAGAGAATCCACTGGGGATTCTATATTCTGCAGGGTGCTCTTTAGAGCTGAACAAACTCAACTCTCCCCAGACACTACAGAAACAGCTCAGAACTCCTGAGATACCCATGATTGAAAACAAGGAGTCTTCCCTAGAGATCTTTTGGGCCAAATCCAGTTTTGTTCGCCATGGTCTCGCCAGAGTGCCAATAGCTCCATAGGGTTTTCTCTGGTCCTGTTTTGAGGGCTCAGTGAACCAGAACTTCCTTGGGATGAGATGATATCCCAGAGATCTAATATATGCAGTGGGCAACAAGGCTTGTCGCCAAATATGTGGGGGAGTGGCAGTGGTGAGGTTAGCATGTGCATGTGTGTGTTCATGTGCATACATGTGTTTACACTTGTGCCTGTCGGGCAAGCAGGAGTGAAACCAGGTTTTGTGAGCGTGAAACATCATTTTGCGGGCCCTTTTAAAGAGAAAAGAACACTACATTACAAATTCAAAACTAGGTACAAAAATTCAGATATGTATTTAGAATGAGAAAAAAGATTACAACAAATTACAAATATAAAAAGCTAGCAAATAGCAAAAGTATCACAAAATCTAGAAAAATAACCTATCTTAATTAACTTCTTGACATACCTCTATCATATTTTTTCTACAATTTTTAGCTGCATTTTCTTTGACCTTCAAATAACAATGATTTTGTAATGTTTTCCGCAATGGGGATTGAAAGTCTTTCTTCTAGAGTTATCTTTTTTTTTTTTTCCAAATGAAGCAAGAATTTAACTTTTAAATTTGATAAAGAAGTTGTGATTTAATGACTTCAGTAAAGCTAATACTTAGCCAGGATACAGGAGACCTTAAAATAAAATTATTTTTACATACCACAATGATAATAGCTTATTATGAAAACAAGAGTTCAAATAAAGTGTAAAAGAAGCCATGGGAAAGTTGTTTTAAAAGGCTTTACTCATTTGAATAACAACACTTGCCAGTTTGAATAAGATTAGCTTTTCTTTTTAAACCTCATTTAGAAAGCTTTATAAAATGAATCTAGATTTATTAATCATTTCTGTATCTTTCATTAGTGGCCCAAAAAAATCTCAGTAAAGTCTCTACTGACTTTAATAGTGCCATTGCAAGAATAAAGACTGTAGATTCTCATTCGGAAAAAAATGAACCTGTGTTTTTTTGGTTCTTGATGAATTCTTTCTGTTCCTGGTGCACACGTGCGTGTGCGCGTGTGTGTTTCTCTTACACACAACCCAAGCAAATACTTCCTTTTCAAAATATTACGAACATTGTTATCTCTGTTGCACCATGGGAATTTTCACCATTCTAAAAATAATTTCAATTCTATGGCGTCGGAGTGTTTTAGTTACTACTGCACGAACAGTAAGATTTTACATTAGATCCATTTTGAAATACTACAAAAGACTCAGAAATGATGAAAGCATGACAAATGGGTAGGAAATTAGGATAACTAAACCTGCTTAAAATCAACTGCTATAATAACAGTTATAAAAAGTTATAAAATCCTAGTGTTAATGGTTGACCTTAAAGTCTTGATAGAAATCTGTTCCTTCCTCTTTTCCTCATCATCTATCTGCCTTATTTCTTGCTGTGTTTTTTTTTTCTGTACTACTTTCACATTAGCTAAGACTGGTTTTAACCCAATGCTTAACCCTTTCTCTACCAGCCATAGTCGAAAATCTTAAATCTAGAAGTAATATGCTAGGTAGGCCCTAGGCTGAAAGGTATGCCTAAGGCAAGTTATTTTCTTCTTGTTTTCTTCCCAAGTCACCTTCTTTTGATTTAATATTTTTGTGCAACTAGATTAAAATTTCCTCTCTTGTACATATATTGTGATAGATATAAGCAACTTATTTTATTATCACCTTCAACCATGCAAAATTAACCTTCTCAATTTGAGTCATGTTGCTTATAAATACCACAATGAAGACTAGTTACTGAGTTCTAACGATTGCGCAATTCTTATGAAAAGCTTGGTGGTAAAAATTAATATTCACGGAGACACGTAAGGAAGGTGAAATCCATTGCTTACTATAGATATTCATGGACTCTAGGTTAAGGGCCTGCATTGTAACTGGCAGTGTTAATTAGTTATGGCTGTATAACAAATAACCCTCCAATTATCAGGAACTTATAGCAACAAACATCTATTTCTTTCATGCTCCAGTCTATGGGTCAGCTATAAATTGCTTAGATTCGTCTGGGCTGAAGACGGCTTGGCTCCAGGCTACAGGTTAGTTTTAGGTCTGTCCCATGTGTTTCTTTATTCTCCGTGGACCAGCAGCTACACGAAGCATATTTTTCTCATGGTGAACACAGGAGCCTAAGAGGTCAAGCTCAAACACACATGTGCCCTTAAAGCTTTAAAGGTTTGGTTAAGCTTGCAAGCTTTCCACTGGTTGAGCCCAAAGTCAAGAGACAGTGATGCAGGCTCTGCCTCCACTATTGCAATGCTAGGTCACATGGCAGATGGAAAGAGAAAAGAATTAAAGACAATAACCCAGTCTCCCATACTGACCATTTTTAATCTGTCTCTGACTTGATTTCCCCATTCATAAAATAAAGCACAACAAAAAACAAAAACTCTACCTCCTAGAGTTGTAAGGATTACAGCACTTGGAATAGTGCCTGGCACACACATTTTTAAAAAGCTCAATAAATAAAGTTAGCTATCGTTGCTGTTGTCATGCCTCAATTATCCAATAAGAGGGAGAAGTTAAGTCTTAGGAATAGCCATACCTTGGACCATTATGCAGCCATCAAAAACAGCTGTGAAGAGCTATAATAATTTGGGGAAATGTTTCTGCTTTAATAATAAGTGAAAGAAGCAGGATATCTAAAAACACGTGGATAATGTGATCCCAACAATGTAAAAACTCTATATGAATCAAAGATGTAAAGCAAATACACCAATCATTAAAATGGCTGATTCTGGGTGGTGATTGTTTTCTTCCATTTTTTATATTTCCCAATTTCCTATAATAATATGTGTTTTTCTCTAATAACGATAAGTTTAAAAAACATGTAAAAACAAAAAGAAATCTGGGATTTGATGAGCATCTGATCCTCTCCATTAATTCTTTGTTTTGTGCTTGGGGCTAATTTTTAACCTCTATGCTTGTTTTTTCATCTTCTCATTAGGGAGAAATACAATTAGCTTGATTATTCAGTTTTCCAAATATCCAGTTCCTTTCCTCTTACATCTGGGTTTGGATTATTTCAAAGATTAAATGAGGTCCTTTCCATGGTTGGAAAAATGCACAACAGGGGCTAGGGGTGCTGTAAGCTTAAGAATGCAAGGAGATAACACTTCGGGTAATAACAATTTATCCAAAGACCTGGTAAGTACAAGGGAGATATCTACAGATATTAGTAGATTACCTTACCTTATTTTTCTGTTTTAGTTATTTGTCTCTTTCTTGAGTCTCTATGACTAATGGTACTGACCGTAAGCCTGACCTTTTTAGAAAAATGCTACACTAGTATAACTATATTTAGAGAAACAGTATTATTTGAATAGACACCATAATATTATTCAGACATATTGTAATATTACCAGGACTCAACGCCTTTGAATGATGCAAACTTTCTTAACATTACGTTACTCAACACATTTTGTGTAGGTAGATTGTGGTCATATTTTTTAACTCCTTTTGGTAAATGAAATTAGGTTGCGTTTTTCTATGTTCTTGGATTTCCAGAATTTCAGTATTTTCTGAAATCAAAAGTCTGTTTATGTGGTAGCTTGAAAATACGTCCACAAATTGTTTGATACTGCTTTCTTTAAAAGATGGAGCCTAATTTCTCAACCCTTGAGTGTGGGCTGTGTTTAGCGACTCACTTCTAACAACTAGAATGTGACTAAAGTGATGATATGTGACTTCCAAGACTAAGTCATAAAAGGCAATATGGCTTCCTCCTTGCCCTCTTTCCTTTATCACTCATTCTCAGGTAAACAGCTGCCCTGTTGTGAGGACATTCATAGGACACTCATGTTGTCCTATGAAGGGCCCGTGTGAGGAACTGAGGCCTCCTGTCAACGCTCATGTGAATGTGCCATCTTGGAAGCAGACACACCAGCCCCAGTCAAGTCTTTGGCTGACCGCAGCCCTACTGATGGCCTAGCTACAGCTCACAAGAGATCCTGAGCCAGAATCATCCAGCTAAGCTCCTCCCAAATGCCTAACCCACAGAAACCGTGATATAGCAAGTGCTCATTGCTTTGGCCACTAAGTTTTAGAATAATTTGTTATGCAGCAATAGATAAATCACACAGCTTATCACGGAACTTTATTGCTGGAAAACTGTCTTGAAAGGTTTTATATCCTGACCATGTAGTGCTTACCATAAGACGGGTTTGAATTAGATAGTAGGAATATAATGGCGAAGGGAAAAAAAACAGAATCTGCGGTCGGGGAGCTCACAATCAGATTCTACAAACATAAGGGGAGAATAGGAAACAAACATTTTTGATGTTTGGGAAGCTACTCAATTTCAGTTATCCTCAATTTATGAAATAGAGAATAATATCTACTTTAAGCGTTGTTATAAGTTGAGAAATAATATTAAATAAAGTACCTGGCACAGAGTTAGCCCTCATAAAAGCTTGCTTTTATTATTAAAAGGTAAATTTTCACCAGCTTTTTGTTTTCAGACTTTAAGAGCCCCTGCATAATACGAAAAATGTGTCATCGTTACACATGTGTGGAAGACAGCATGTTCACTAAGAGTTTTGAAAAGTTTGAGACTTTACTAGAAAAAGGTCTCTACTATCTTTCTCAAAACCTCTTAGGGAAATGATGGTTGCGTGGTTTAGATTTGACTCAGTACCTATCATAAGCTGGTTGTGAATATATAATTTAATTACTAATCATTTAGAAGAACAAGCTAAGTTCCCACACTGAAGTGCCAACATACTAAATGCCATCAGCCATTCTGTTGAAATAATATTTTCACGCTTGACCATGTATGTGATATTTTATTTCAAAGCAATCCTCTTATCATTTAGATGAATAATTATCTATCATCACATTATTTAATTCAAAATTACACGGGCTTCCCCTTTTCCTAATTATATGGTTTGCTTCAACTCCATCTCATCAATTATGTTGATTTCTTAAGCCATGGAGAACAGGGATACCTGACACCTACCCTCTTCATTTATTCTATTCTCGAATATTCTGGAAATTATCAAAAGAAGAAGCTCAGAACCTAAAGTTTAGACAGATGATCAGCAATTCTAAGAGACCAAATCTAGATAGTAGACGTAGAAGGTGAAATAACTAGATGACTATGAACAAGACAGTTATTTCTCACCAGAGCAGCCAGTTTCCTCATATGCACAGTCACAACCCCTGGATTGCCTCGTTGTTATGGCAACCATCACTGTATATCACACTAAAATCTGGTATTGAAATGTACTAGAAGGACGACGAAGCATACATTTTCATTTTTTTCCGAGTTCATTTGCCTCATGGTTTCACGCAGTAATCCAACGTGAAACATTTATTTGAGCTTAATATATCATAAATACCTATTCTCCCACTTTGAGATTTAGAACTACCTTCTGTGACTGAAATAGCAATTCACCGTCAAATAGGTTTCATACATTTCAAACAACTAGACTTCTTTTCAAAGAAAGAAGGGGGAGGGATTGTCCTTGGTGTTGAAATACATGCGCTGCTCTGTTTAATTCATACGGTAAAGTCAGGGGCTTATAGACTCGAAGACTGGTTGCTCCTCCTGGCTCTCATAGGCAGCTACTGTTCTCATCAGAATTGCTGGGATTCAGATAATGGAAATAAGGCTAAGGTTATAGTTAAATACTGAGCACTAAAACTGATTTCAAAAAACTTTCAGTAATCTAATTCAGGACCTACTAAGAATGCCTCCTGGAAAAAAAATTTGCACTAAGTGTTCATATCAAGAGAAAGACTCATATCCGTTTATCTGATACATTTAATTTACAACGTTATTC
>NW_006440643.1:288022-313101 GCF_000325575.1 Pteropus alecto | reverse complement strand
GTAGGACACAGAAAATCCCTGTTGTTGAGTAAATTGCTGACTTGGTGTGAATTTTTGCAAACATTTCTTAGATGCAAACTTAACAGGTTTTTTTTTCAATACTAATATTATTACTGTACTCATTGCCAAGACTAGAATATATTATTAAATAATTATTAAAAACTCAAAGATTTTTAATATGCTTTTAAATATGAGTTTTAAATATGCTTTTTTAAATATGCTTTTTTCAATGATGAAGAGAATTCACTGGTTGCAACATCCTTGCCTTATTATTATTTTTTTTGTGTGAAAAGACCATTCTAATCAACTGGAGAATCTTATTAGATTATGGCTTGTGAGGAAGAAAAGATTTTCTTTGAATAACTAAACAGTTCATGGATCAAATTTATGAACTTTGAAAATGGAAATAAAAATAAAGATTAAATGAATTAAAATGTCCTTGAGCCAGAAAGTCAGATAGGATGGAGAGGCGAATGTCATCTGATTTATTCTGCTTCAATTCAAATACCGTAAGTGAACCCCAGCGACTCATTGGCCTTGTTAAGGAAATATTCCAAACTAGAGACCACGCAGAACTGAAGTAGGCCAGCGAATCCCAGTCGGTCTGCTGTCCAGCAAACTGCTGACCTAGTGCATTTGTGGAATGGATCTGCGATGTAGTCAGAGAAAACTGCCCAGTGCCTAGACAACTAGCATCTGACTTTCCTCTTGAGGAGTCACGTCAATCAAACTCTTGATTAAACAGGTTCTGCATTCCTACTCGGTCTATTAAACCAGGGACTGTGCTCTTGGTACCAGGGCAGCAACCATGATGCCAAATCCCAGGGGATCAAGGCCCACTCTGGACCTCGATGTATATTAGAACATTTTTCTCAGAGCCGAAAAGTTCTGTGGGACAGGGCTGTTCTAGGTACAGAACAAGTGATACAAATTAATCTAGATTAACGGGATGATTTAAGAAACAGTTCTTAAAAAAACATACAAACTTTGAATGCTTTGAATTTTAAGACATCTTAGAAATGGCACGTAAACATGTTTCGGTGGCTGAGGAAAAATAAATAAGGAAATAAAGGCCACATCCAAATAACAGTAAGAACTTATAGAATATTATTCAAAAAATTGAAAACATATTTCATAAAACTATATGGCTCGTCCCCATACCAGACACTGTGCTAGATATGGATTCAAAAATAAAGAAACGTATGTATCAGGGAATATCGTTAATAACATTATAAAACACTGTACAGTGTCAGATGGTTGGGCGTTTCATGGTGATCACTTCTTTAGGTATATAAATGTCGAATAACTATGGTGTAACCTGAAACTAATACAATATTGTATGTCAGCTATATTTTAATAAAAATCTTTTAAAAAAAAAAAAACCTTCCCCAAAAAAGAGATGTACATCCTAGCCTCAAGATGTAGCCTAAGGAAGTTCAACGAGAACACAGATACAAATGAGTTACAAGAGCAATCAATACCAGGTAATTAATCAATTTATTAATCAATACTTCTGGTATTGATTAATAAATCAGAACCCCCTCAGCAATGGGGCCTTCACTCCCCAGCTGTTGGGAGTGATGCCTGCCCACTGCTCACAGCTGACACCCTCCCCAGGGGGCTGGCACACGGATCAGCCATGTTTTCACATAGAAAATCTACACCACTATCAAATGAAGGATTGCTCTTCTTCCCTGTGGCCCCCTGGGATTATCAGTAGACACGAGCCAGTGGGCAGCCAAAATTCAAGATAAGAAGTGATTCATTCAAAAGAAAGAGGTCCTAGTCAAAGCAGGGTTTTATTCTTTGACATCTCTGGTTTTGCGAAGTTTGGGGTTTGGGGCTGCCAAGGAAACAGAGTATTGAGAGAAGGATTTTCAGAAGGGAAATCCAATGTTGTTTGGGAAAAGAAGAGAGGCTAAGATGGGATGGGTAGAACAAGACACTCTTGTCCCTGTGATGAAGAAAGGTCTTTCTTAGGGAAAACACCACACCGATTCTAGCGACTTTGAGTTTCCCTGACGGTGAGGAGAAGGAGTCAGACCAGGTCACACCGAGCCAGGTGTGTTTGTCAGCGGACCTGGGAAATCACACTGCAAGTGACATGCTGCGATTCTGACTGTTACTCCTCTGTACCGACGTGAGTAATGAACTTGAACTTGGAACTCAAGGAACCTGCACGTTCTTTGGGGCCCAGGTATTATTTCATTAGAGTAAACTGGCTGTTCAGAGGTGCTGTTCCATGGAGAAGATGGACTGATAGGCTCCCTCCCAGGGAACCAGGTCTTTGCAGGAGAAATCTCTCCCTCTTCTGACGGCAGCGCTGAACCCAACAGGAGAATTTTCTGTTTGAGGCTACTGCCCATCTTGTCTCTCGGAGTTTCACTCTAGCCTTGCTTATCCTAGGATTTTTGATTGAATTCAAAACTTTCTGGTGTGAGCCACTTCTGCCATTAAATTCTGTTGCTTTCTCCACGCCCAGCTGCGGTGAAGACTAAAACCCAAGACAACTCGGAAGTCATCAGGCTGGCGGGAAGGTCAGCCAACTCCCTGCTGCTCAGAGTGGGGACCCTAGACCAGCAGCACCGGTAGCATCTGGGAGCGTGTGGCGAATGCACAATTTCGTGCCGTTTCCCTGTGGAATCAGAATCTGCATTTCAACAGGAGCCCCAGGCGATTTGTGCCGCACAGCGAAGTCTGAGAAGCAGTTTTCTAATTCGGTGCTTCTCTAACTGGAACCTGCAGCAGAATCACCCAAGCGGCTGAGCTGTTAGACTACAGATCGCAGGGAGCACCCCCAGACTTTCTGACTCAGTAGGTCCCAGAAGGGGCCCAAGAATTTGCATATCTAAAACTTTCCCAGGTGATGTGGATGCCGCTAGGCCGGGGACCGCACTCTGAGAAACGCTGCTTTAATTCGTTCTCCTCCCTTACCGGAGGACCAGATACTCCTGAATTCAGATTTCAGCCTTAACAATCACCAGCTGTGTGACGTCGGCCACGCCCCTGACCTCTCTGAGCCTAAGTTCCTTTCCACTTCGCGTGGAGTAATACCCGCTTCGTCGGACTTTGTGAGAATTTAAGGAGCTTTTTAAAAGCCAAGCACCTCCCCCTTGCATGGCCACAGAATGGGCTCTTCAAATTGTGCTTTGCCGACCAGCAGCATCCGGATCCCCTGGGAGCTGGGAGAAATGCAGCCCCCGCCCCCGCTCAGACCTGTGATGTCAGAACCTGCATTTGCACAAAATCCTCGGTAAGAGTTATGCATCGTCAAGTCTATAAGGATACGGGTCCAGGTTCCCCGGTTCCAGCTGATGATACTGCATCTAGGGGAATGGGTGTTTCCAGCCCCAGATCAAGCATCGGAAGCTTGAACCCCTAAATCTCTGTAGAGCGTTCCCACTCTCTCAAATTCCAGCCACGCACGGGCGGTGTGAGTCCCCATTACAGGCCCGGACACTCTCCATGACCCACTTCAGGTTTGCAGAGTCTTGGGAGGCAGCAAATGGGTAAAACATGTGTTCACCGTGAACTTGTCTCCTAAGACAGAGTTCACCTGGCAACAGATGGAGCCTGAGAGGAGAGAACGCTTTCTATACCTGGAGATTTGCTTATTTGACTTTTTGATTGCTTTGGGGGGGTGGGGGCGGGGAGGATAGTCACACTGAGGTTCTATTTGAATCCTTGTGGGCAGGAGAGAGGTAAGAAGAAGGGATGGAAGCAAAGGCCACACAGGGTATAAAGATTCTGACGGGAGAGAAAGGGAGACTCCAGGCTGCCAAAGAGAGGGACTCGCTCCTGGGGAGGACTGGTTTTTGTGAGAACAAACAGAGCAGCTGAGTTCCCAGCACAGAAGTCAGCCCACTCAATGTTCTGGTGTGTGATTCTTTGGGAACAAAGTACTGTTCGGTAGTCATTACCATTTGTAGCTATTTTATCTTATGAACCAAATAAAAATGAATCCTTCCTGAACATTCCAATGAACAAAACAATACAGGAGTGACTTCAGCAGAGTTGGGAAGGCAGCGTTGCTTTTTTGGATATTTATGAATAATGACTTCTGAAAAATAATCCAACAGGAAATATAGAATGACCGGATTTATTCAATAATGAATAAAAGGCTGGAAACTCTGTCAGCCCCCGTAAAGTGGCCCATAAGTTTCAGGCTGATTTTGTCACTGAACTTGCTCTTTGACACCTCTTACAATATGATTGAAGGAGTTTGCTTTCATTTCATTGGACATCACAGACCAGGGCTACTTTTTCTTTCTTTGAAGCTGAAGAAAACTAGATGCATGGAAACAAGTCATCATCCCAAATACCGCGACTGTGAGATTTTTGCTACCCATTATAGTGGAAGTCAATACAATGATATTCACTTTATAGCTGGAAGAAGTTGAGGGATGTGAAGTAATTTATCCAAGATCATAGCTAGTCGAGGTTGCAGATAGGCTGGAAATTTAGATTCCCAGTCTGCAGTCTCTTGGTATAAAACATAGACATAAAAATGGTAAGTTCCAAGTAAGAGCTGGTTTTTATAGTTTGAGTCTTGATTTCCTTACTTAGCTATACTTTTTTCCTCTCTGGTCCTTAAGCACTGACGTCTGCTGGATATAGTGCTGGGGTTATGTCCATAAAAACAGAACCAACTCTGGGGGAAGCAGATGTCAGGCCTTAACCAAAAAGCTGCCTTTTGACAATTTGGCCTCCAGTTCAAGCCTGAGCAGAGTCCCTTTGTCTAAGTCCACAACTCAACTCATTGATGAATAAAGACTCTCAGAAACTTGCCTCCTACCTCCCCAACAGTTACTGCCTCCAAGGAGGAGAGGATATTTTTGGCTGGGAAGGAAGGGGCAAAAGAGAACTTTCTGGAGTGAAAGTAATGATCCATTTTCATTGGGGTTTGGGGTAGATGTTGTGCTATGCATTTGTCAAAACCCATAGAATGGTACATTGAAGATTTGTGTTTCATTATATGTTAATGAAAGATTTGTGTTTCATTATATGTTAATCTTACCTAAAATAAAACCCCATATGATAAAACAAACTCCTTTAGAAAACATTTGGGACACTAATAGGGTTAAGAGCTAAAAGTGTTAGGCTGAATTTTTATCATCTCTGTCAGCATCTCCACCAACCACAAAAGACAAATGTGTTTGACCACTTCTGTAGAGCGGGGAGGGTAGAAGTTCTCAGAAGTCAAAACATGTATCTAAAGTCAAGGGTGTCTGTTCTGGGGCAACTGTCTTTATGCTACGAAACCAGATCTTTGCCCCCGAACTGACTAAGCTTCCTTTAGCAGTCAATCCTTAATTAAAAATAGTCTCTCTGGTCATCAGTGTGTGTGGAGGGCGGGTGCCTGAAGACTTGCAGGAGCTCTGTCAAGAAGTCCCTGGAGACACCCCAGGCAGTCTTGGGAATTAGGCATCTCGTGTCTTCTGATGTCTTCCCCTAAGTAGATGTGGAAATGGGTCTGAAAACTGTCAGGGAGAAAGGAGAGGCCCGGCTTTAGGATAAAATATATTACATTATGTGTTCAGGAAAAATTATAAAAGCATGTGGGTAAAGAATAAATTTTATTAAAACTGTATTATTTGAGAGGTCAAATATGTCGTGACAAAAAGAAATCTAACTATGGGAGGTGAACACAGTGTAAATATATATATGCCTGACTGTTAAAGTGTACAGCTGAAACTTATTGGATTTCGTTAACCAATGTCACCATAAAAAATTAATTAATTTTTAAAAAATTATATTATTTGGGAGTCTTTACCCTTCTCTTCCCATTTTGAATATCGCTGTTTCCCCAATTTACCAATGTGGTTTGCTTCTTTATAAACTATTTCGAACAGAAAATATGAGGAAGAATAATATAACAAAGAACAGTGCATCCACGATCCCATCTTGTCAGATTCTTCTTTTTCAAGATTGAAAAAGTATTTTAATTTGTGATTAGTAGTTAAGTTATTAGTAACTGAATAGTTCAAATGAATCAGAGTTGTCCTTGTATTGACATTTACCCGTTTGACTTTTTTCTCACCTTTATGTTATGCATACTTGGAAATTGGCATTTGACATCAAATCGGTAATAGGATTCAACTCCCATTTTTTAAAAACAGGTGCATATATCTGTACGAGTGGCTGCTTTCCACTGTTGTAATTTATAATTTATACTATTTTCCATAGTGGATGTACCAATTTACATTCCCATCAACAGTGCACAAGAGTTCCCTTTTCTCCACACCCTCGCCAACGCTTGTTCTCGTGTCTTTTTGATAATAGCCATTCTAACAAGTGTGAGATGATATCTCAATTGTGGGTTTGACTCACATTTTCCCAATGATTAGTGATGTTGAGCATCTTCTCATGTACCTATTGGTCGTTTATGTGTCTTATTTAGAAAAATGTCCATTCAGATCCTCTGTCCATTTTACAATCAGATTGGTTTTTTTGCTCTTGAATTGCGTGAGTTCCTTACATATTTTGAATATTAACCCCTTTGTAACACTATCAGCAACTTCAAAAATTTAAAACAGAAATCGTTATACTATAAATCAGTAGTTCTCAAACATTTTGGTCTTGGGAGACATGTAGAGTCTTAAGAATCATTGAAGTCTACGGCCATGCCACCCTGAACAAGCCTGATCCTGTCTGATCTCGGAAGCTAAGCAGGGTTGGGCCTGGTTAATACTTGGATGGGAGACCACCTAGGAAGACCAGGTGCTGTAGGTGTAAAAAATAAGGGATTGTAAGCTGACGAGGTCCTTGCAATCTGTGAGGTCAACCAAGGGTTGCCTTGCTTAAAAAAAAAAAAGAATCATTGAAGACTTCAAAGAGCTTGTGTTTACATGGATTTAATCAATCAATGTTTACTATATTAGAAATAAAAACTAAGAGAAAATTTTAAATATTAATTTATTTAAAATAACAATAATAAACCCATTACATGTTAACATAACATGCTTTTATTAAAATAACTATTTTCTAAAATAAAAATAGTAAATTATTGAGAAGAATGGCATTGGCATACATTTTTACAATCTCTTTAATGTCTGCCTTAATAGAAGCAGCTGAATTCTCATATTTGCTTCTGTACTCATCATATTGTGGATTGTTGTTTTGGTTGAAAAATACGGAGAAATCCCAGCCTTATACAGATACACAGTTGAAAATGGGAGGAATAATTAATAGCTTTTTCAGATAATTGTGGGTATTCTTCTTTGGTACTGTGCCAAATTGAGACAAGTGGTAGTTTCTTAAAGGAAAGAGGCATCATGAGATTTGAAATCATAATAATGAAATTTTCATACTCTGTTACATTGAAATTCATTGATTTATTTTATATTTTGAATGGATATTTTACCCATGCATGACTTTGGAACATCATATGTTGGTCATTTGGGAAATCTTTATTCATTGAGTTATGCAGATCCTCCTTACACACACACATGCACACACACACGCACACGCACACACACACCACACTCATTAATAATGCCACTGATCTCATTAGAGGCCTCTTTTAAGGATTATAAAGCTGTCAAGCCCATGGGGGCAGATCCAAGTTTTCTAAAATTTTAATGATCACTTAAAAACTCAAATTTTACAGACAGCAAATACTTCCAATTGTTTTCTATAAAGTGACAGGCTCATTTTGTTCATTTTTGAAAAACTGTCTGCCTAATCCCTAAGTCTAAAACTCAGTGGTCGTCAGTTTCCTTTTCAAGTTAAAAATGCTATTATACAAAAGCAGTAGCTAGTTTAGCTGGCAATTCAAATATTGGTACCTCAAACAGTCATTGAGTGCTTTTCCTTGAGACATGATATGAACATTGGTGTGCAGCAAAAGTGATTTAGACTTACTTCTCATTTTGTCACACAAAATTTAAGAAGATGTGTGCTCAAGGTTGAAATGCAGTTTAAGTAATAATTTTCACTGACATTTGTTTTTCCTACAAGTGCAGAGTGGTGAAGCACACAATCACCACTAGTACAGTTTGGTGCCACTACTTTGATTCATGCTTAGATTGTGGCCATCTCTATGCAGAGATCCCATGGGCTTGCCCTACTGCCTGCATTTACAGCATCTTGTTTGTATTAAAAAGACAGTAACATGGGGTTTTTAAAGCATTTAAATCTGAAGCACTATTCTTTGCGTTTTATGTTTTTAGCCTCTTACCTAGCAACTCTGGGTCAGCTATTTCTACCTTGTTAACTACAGCAGTGGTTCTTAAAGGTTGGAGTAAGGAAGGGGGCATGGGCATGGGTCATTGTGACCCCCAGAGGACATCTGGTAATGTCTAGAGACAATTTGGTTGTCACAACTTGGGGTGTTAATGGCATCTAGTCGATAGAGGCCAGAGATGCTGTTAAGCATCTCACGATGCATATCACAGCCCCTATAACATAGAATTATCTGGCCCCAAATGTCAACAGTGCTAAGGTTGACAAATCCAGGATTCCACAGTATCACTGATATTATGTAATTGAAAATGCCAATAACTACTTCTGGTGGGCATTCTCATGGAGACAGTTCCCATTCTCTTGATCTCTGTGGCTCGTTATGCCAAATGCTGAAACAGCCCCAAAGAGAGGGTTCTGGAACTCTATAGAGAAATCAAGAACCTCAACCTTGTAACTTATTAATCCCGCAAAGGCTATATCCTATAAAGCCTGTGGTGTGTATACATCATGGATGTTGACCTTTCCATATCTAGCACCGTAGCATATGCATGCTGGTCTGCCTGGCAGAGAAAAGCAGGTAAAGAATTAGAATGCTATTCACAGCACGAGAACAACATGATCTGTAAAGAAAAGAAATAGCACCTTATTTTTATCATTTTGCTTTATCGTTTCTAATTATTCTGACTAGTAATTGTATTGTCAGTGACTTCATAATGAATCCCGGTTTATTTATTGATTTTTATTGACCCATTTATAGATTGGTCCTTTTATATTGCAAGGGAGACACTGGCTGCATGGATCAGTTTCATTTTCTTTAATAATATTCTAATATTGGATAAGGAAATGCTTCTAAAATAGTCATGCTCTTGAAGGAAAATCAGATCCTCCATTTTAAAAACCTGTCTCAGTCTTTCTTGAAGAGAACAAACACATGTTTCATAAAACAGCAGCCACTTCTTAAATATTTTCCTTATTATCCCACAGAAAGACAGCATGTTCAAAATACCCTTAACTGTGCTTTCTCACGTCACCCTAGACAACACCTTAGGGAAAGCCTTCAGTAATAATTTACTTGCTGAAAAGTTTATTCCCTCCAAAATTATGCTTGGCCTCTTCCTAGCAGCAGGAAAATATCATAATTAAGAGATATCGTGTTGAACGCATTGTTTGACAATCTGGCAGTGATGTGGAAGAAGGGTTCATTATAGTTCTTATACAATGAGTTTGCCAAGTGCATGTGTACCTGCTCCTCCAGTGGTAAATTCTCCAGCAGTGGCCATCTGGAATAAATGGAAGAGGCACTTGCTTACTTGGATTCACTGAAAATACCATGAAGTGAAATTCACATCTTTCTTCATCTAGGGGTCTGGCCAACCTTTTCTGACAACAACGCACACTTCTGTTAGGCCGCTGAGGCAAGGGCTTCATGTGTTTGTGATTGGAAGACTAGTGATATATTTGAAAGAAATTAACAAATATACGCAAGGGTAGGTATGAGTTTCTCGCATGGAAATGGATTCTGTCCCCAAATGGTTGCATGGAAACATCTGTTTGAAACAATTCCGAGCTAGGAAGAATGAGCTAGGAAGAACTAACTGTATGGTTCTATTGAAAAAATGCTTACCTCACAGTCTTGACCTAAGACATAGCATCTGGACAGGGGAGGAAACAGAAGCGGTCTTGGAATCACATCCTTTTGAAAACAAAACAAAAACCCTATCCTTATCATTTTTTACAGGGTTTCTCTGCAGCTTAAAAATTCCCCAAACTTCCCCTTCACATTTATTTTTTTAATCCCTTACACAATTCTGCCATGGTTAACATCTTTCATGACCACGCATATTTGTCCAAATGAAGAAATTGACATTGGTGTATTATAATTAACCAAACCTCAGGCTTTATTTGGATTTCACTAATTTTTCCACTAATATCTTTTTTCTGTTCAAGGATCCCATCCAGGACACCACATTGCATCTAGTCATCATTGCTCCTAGTATTCCTTCTTGGCTTTTGATGGCCCTTCTCTCTTTTTGACTGAGACAATAAGCTTCAAAATGGACTCTTAAGAAGGCTTCATAAACACACTAGAGCCAACTTTTCAATTGTGTCTATTGTAGGGGAGGAAAACAATTTTTTTCCACTGCCCTCCTAGGTTCTGCAGTTGGGGCCCTGGATATTAAATGGACAAAAGATAGATTAACAAAAGAAAAACAGTTTATTAACACAAGCAGAGCACATATATGCAGGAGAAACTCAGTGATGAGTAACTCAAAGAGGTGGTTAGAACTTAGGGCTTATATAGCATCTTAACAAAGAACAACAAATTTGTAGAGAAGTGACAAGACGAACAGAAAAAAGGTTAAGACTTTAAGGGGTGGCAAACTGTGGGAAAGTAAATATATGGGGGAAAACTAATGGAAGATAATGGTTATTTAGTAAAGTTTGTTATGTAGATTCCTCTCAGTACTGTCTTTGGGCTGAGAAGTCTAGAGTTGTCCCCAGTGAATAAGAGTCTAAGAGTTGTCCTCCTCTTCCTGGTACGAGAAAGGGAGACACTTTACAAGTGGAATTTTATGTCTCGCTTTTAGGCAAATGGAAGGGAGGGCAGAGAGTTTTTGTTTTTGTTTGGTTTGGTTTTTCCTTCTTTTTCTTCTTTTGTTTTGATCTGCTGAATCTCGGTTTTCTTCAGCTCAAAATAATCCTTTTGCCAAAGTAGCATATTTTGAGATGGTATATTTGGTCCCGTACAGTATAGCTCAAAACAAAAACAAAAACAAACAAAAAAACAAGCAAACAAAACAAAAACCCAATCAAAAAACCTTTGAAAAATTGAAAAATTCAGGCAAAAGGCTCTCCTGGTTGCCATTTTTACCTACGTAAAACCAGTCATCATCTGTTTAAAGAATTCATTTTCTATGATTTTATTGACTACTCTGGCATAACTCAGTGTATAGCTGGATCTATATTGTGAGTCACAACAGGAGGTCATCAGGCAGTAAGAAGGACCAGACGAGGAGAAGCAAGGCCTTAGAAACTAGACTTTTAGACTGGGAGAGAACAGAAGTTCCAGACCATGGTTAACTGTCTGAGGTGAAGTTCAGAGAGCTGGACCATGTCCAAGGAGCTATAGAATGTCTGGGAGACACCAGCCATTTAGCATCAGAAAGTAGAGCAAATAGCATGAAATGGGAGTGGATTTGGAATGGTAGGCCGGCAGACAAACTGACAGTGAGTGCCAGAAAGGATAGGGTGATATGCAGAAGCCAGCAGGTGATAAGGAAGAGGTTTGCTAAAAAGAGCAGGTAAGACATCAGCTTGGGCTTACACTGCTTGTGAATCAGGGGCAGGATTCTCTCGGAGCTTAGGTTCTGAGTTGGTAGCTCTGGCAAGGTTTGTGCAAGCAGGAACTACCCAGGAGCAAGATACCTGGGGTACCAAGGTAGAGAGTTGAGTGCAGGAACTGTAGCTATTAGAATCAGGGCAAGGTAAAAGCAAGGTCAGAACCCAGGTTAGCCTGAGGTTGAATTAAATTCTCTACCAAATAAAAGATGCTAAATTCCTTCCAAATAGGAAAAGAAATAATCACTGATCTTAACTCAGAATCTCTCAACCTTGGCACCAGTGAGATTTAGAGCCGAATAGCTCTTTGATGTGGGGGGCTGCCTTGTGACATTATAGAATGTTTAGCAGAGTCCCTAGCCTTGACCCACTAGAAGCCAATAATACCCTCCACCTTACTCCCTGCCAAGTTATGACAACCAAAAATGTCTCCAAATATTACCAAATGTCCCCCTGGGCACAGAATCACCCCTGTTGATAACCACTGCTCTAAAATGAAGCAAATCCCATGGAAGGCATTAAACAACTTTTGTTTTAGTAGAAAAATGTCTTGGGGAAGGAAACTGAACTGGTTATTACATCCAAGAAAGGAAAACAAGAGAAGTGATGTGCCTAGGAAGGCAACATGGACACAGTGCTTCCTTCGTAAAGAGCCACTGAAAAGGCAGGTGTTAGAAAATTTTGGTCTTCAGCGGAAAGAGTCTGGGACCATAAGTTTCCTTGTTCCATATAAATATATATGGTGGAAAAGGGTGTGTATTCACTGATTTAATAGGTCAAATGAAATTGGACAATGCTTTAAACAATGTTTAGTGCATAAAGCCAAAAGGAATCAAAATTTTCTTTGTGTTCTCACACCATGAAAGCCTTCCTAGCCTTAAAATGTCTTTGCCCAATGTAGGACATGATGATATTTTATTGAATAATGCCCTTTTTCACTCTGAATTTTTTTCAATAGAGTCTTATGAAGGCACTTTGTAAAGCTATTTTTATCCCAGAATATAGTCATTTTAGGCATTTTGGTGGACTTGTTACCTCTTACATACAGTTCTATCCTAAATTTCTCTGATTTTTAGAGTGGTTTTGATGTTTGGGAATAAAATGGCAAAGAACAGTAATCTCTGAACTCTGCTACCTAAATCCATAAGAATTTCATAATTTCAAGCCATGTTGCACTACTGCGCGGTGGTTGGCAGCTTCCAAAATGCCCCCATAATCCCTGCTTCCTGGTGGTCACACTCTATGTGGTCCTCTCCCCTTGAGTGAGGGAAAAACCCAGCGATTTGCTGTTGGCAAATAGAATATGGCAGAAGTGATAGGATATCATTCTCCACTTCGATCAGTGGCATAATATGGTGTCGTCAAATGTGGCAACACTTAGTTATGAAGACAAAACAGTTAAGCTTGAATTCCAGCTCTTGATGGGTAGAGAGGGTCCCTGAGGTAGGGGGACAGCAACTGACCATAACGTACTGAATTTAATGCTGCTGAGAAATGAAAGGGAATCTACTTGTGACACAGGCACAGAAAGTTCATCATTTCTAGCCACAAAACAAAAAGCCCCAAAATGTTGATCACCTGCCCAACAGGGATAAGCAGTGGAAACAGAAAACCAGAGTGGCGATCTGAGTATTAGGAGAAGTCTCCATTGCACAGTGGGGAAGGCGCACAGGAAAGAGGGACCCAGGCTTTAAGGAGCATCAAGGAGTCATAGAATACAATGGTGGTTGTGGTTTCAAGGAAAACGTGAAGCGTGTTATAAATAGATTTCCCAAATGTGATGTGTAATAAAAAGTTTAACATCCTTAACAACCACCACGACCACAGCACGCCAAAAAGAAGCAGCCACGGCTCCCAGCCCTATAGGGGACTTAGCTATGGCTGGGTTTTCTGAACAATTTTATAGGCCCGACAGAGAAGAAAGAGCCTGAGCTGATGGATTAAAGGAGAGTCGGGGATGAGAGAGTCCATTATTTGGAAATGGGCAAAAAAACTTAAAAATAATAATACCATTGATCATGGTGCAAAACACTTTGTAAACAGTTTCTCTAAACTTCATGTTTTGCAGATGGGGAAACTAAGACCTCATGACAAGATGTATAAATGATGGAGCCAGTTAAAACCCAGGTCACTTTCAACTTTACCCAGGGATAATATTCAGACGATTTAACTGTGCCATTCTGCAGACCCCCGCTGGGCCACGGGTGGCTGGCGCAGTGACCCCAGGGAAGGGGAACACCGGTGTCCCTCAGGTCAGTGTTTATTTCCTAATTGGCACTGAAGTTCCACACCTCAGTATTTAACCATCCAGTCAGATGTACTTGTGCACGTGGGCTGAGTGACAACTTTGTTTCCGACCGTCTTCTCCCAGGCCTCCTTTCTGCGGGGTCCTGTCTCCACTTGTCAGATAAAACATGGAAATGTATTTCCAGTACAAACTAAAAGTGAAGGCGAAACCAGATTGTCTGCTCCCTCGAGCATTTGTAGACTGACAACTTTTAAATAGAAGCACACACATGGGATTCTGAAAGCTGCGCCACAGGAACAGTGAGTTCTGGTCAGAGAGCCTTCTAGAAAGAGAAACTGAAGCTCCTTGTCTTGCCTCTTGAAAAGCGGGTGGCGGGTAGGAGTGGGATTCGGCTGTTCAGGGAAAAGCTGGTCTCTTTGTTTCTGATGTAAACTTTAAACAGCTGTAGAGTGGCCTTTCTCCAGCCTGGCTGCTTAATTTATGTTGAGTGCAGATTTGAGGCAGAAAGCTGTATCTGTGGCCTTAGTTTGGGAGTGGGAGGGGTGGACAGGATGAGACTGGCCCCTGGCCACAGAAAATAAAACAGTGCTTCTCTATTCTAGAGTTCCCCTCCCTGAGATCCTGATCCCTGGACTGGGCGTGGCCTGGCAATGAATGGGTTGAAGGCTCCCCCAAGATACAAAGTGCAGCCCAGGTGGGCATTACTGATCTAGAGGGATGCACAGGCAGGGTGGAGTTCCGGTTCCGGTTGTGCCATTTACTAGTGGTGATGTGTAAATGACCAGATTAACCCCATTGTCTTCCCAGTAAGCTGCTAATGCACAGAGGGAACTGCAGTCTTTTCTTTGAGACTTGCTTCTCTGTTATCATTTCCCATTTGCATTTGCAGGGAGAGTTAAGCATTAAACCTCTCCGGGCTTCAGTTTTATCATCCTCAAAATGAGAAGAATAGTTCCTATTTGACGTGGCAGGCAGTCGGTGGTCAGCAGTTACTATTTTCGTTGCGGTTTCACTGGGCACGTAGCTGATGAGCTCGCTGGGATGCTGCTGAAGCAGCTGTCAGTGGAGAAAACTTAAAGAAACCGGAAGTGTAGCAAGTATGGGAACCACTGTTGACTGTCACATTCTCTCATGGCTGTGCTGGGCCCTGGACAAGGACCCACAGCCTTGGGCTAAGGAGCAGGGTTAGAGAAGCCCCGACCCTGTATGAACATAACTGTACTATGATGGAGTAGAACCCTCCTGGTTATAATTGAGCTGGCATATGCAAAACATTTCAACCACTAAAGCATTATTCAAAGGAAGATGTGTTTTCACACATACCATATTCCTACCCATCTTTAACGTTGCTTGTTGCTTGACGTTGGGATTTCCTGGGGCCATTTTCTAGGTAGTATAATACACCCTTTCTCCAACTTTGATGTGTGTGCCAATCACCCTAGGACTCCTATGCAGATTCTGACTCAGTGGATCTGGGTGGGGCCTGAGATTCTGCTTTTTTACATTTTCAGCATCCCAGATGATTCTGAAGCTTCTTCTATAAAGAAGGAATCAAGCATTGTTCCATTTGCTCTGTCTTAAGGCACACATCATGGCCATCATACATTGCCACCTTTCTGTGGTGTGTTGGCCTCCATTTCGGGTTGCCAGGTGAAATATGTATGTGCCAAACATACTTAAGTAAAAATTATTCCGTGTTTACCTGAAATTCAAATGTAACTGGGCTTCTGGCTCAATCAGGCCATTCTAGTGACCTCTTCCCACTTCTAATTTGCTGCCTCTAGTCTGTTGGGGGAGGAGCTGAAAACAGTTTGAAATTATAGAGCTGCCAAAAGTAAGAAGTCCTCAATTCTTTTCCACCTACACTTGATTCCCCAAAGCTTTAAATACTATCTCCATTCTGACCAAATTCATTTCCCTAACTCCTCTCTCCCGAGTCTAAGACTCTGAGACCCCGTTGCCTCCTCGCCACCTCTGGGGGACTGTCTATCAGACCTCAAACTTAACATGCTCAAAGCAGGTCTCTTGACCTACGCCCCTCCCCTGACCCCCCTCTCTCTTCCACCAGTTTTCATTCCAGTATCCTGGGTACCAGTACACGGCACTGAGGGCCAACAACCTAAGAGCCATTTGGGGTGCTGATCCTCTCCACACACCTCCTTTCTAGTTCGTCAACTCGTCCTGGTGGCTCTCTCCAAACACCTCTCCAATCCATCCTTCTCTCTCACTCCTATCGCTGGAATCTCCATCTAGGCCCTCATCCCCTCTTGCCTGGACTAGTGCCGTGGATTTGGCTGGTGTAGAATCTCTTCTGTCTTCCTCCCCACTCCGCACAGAGCTGCCGAGGGACCTACTCAGATCGTATCGCTCTCCTCTCTCATTGGTTCACACAGGCAAAGCCCTCCAGCGGTTTCCAAGAGGAACTATTGGCTAGCCGCTGGTAAGTCTGCACCAGAGGTTCTGAACTGAGGGTGATTTTTGCCCCCATGGAATATCGGCAATGTTTGCAGAATTTTTGGTTGTCATCATTGGGGAATGTTACTGGCATCTAGTGGGTCGAGATCAGGGAGGCTGCTAAATATCTTGCAATGCACAGGACAGCCCACCTATACCAAAGACCATCCAGCCCCAATTGTCAACCATGCGTAGGCTGAGAAACCGTGGCCTAATGTAGGTGGTATTCCGGAGCTGAAGGTGATAGAGTCGGGGACGGTACCCAACTCAAGCTGGAAAGTTCTTGTGCTGACCAGCCACCCCTCCACATTAATGAGTGCCTTCATTCAGCTGCCTCAAGGGATGGCCGACTGCTGCCCTAGACAGACCGATATAGCATAGAGGAGCATCCTGAGAGCCTGCTACCTTGCGAGCTGCTATCAAGCAAGCAGGCATAACTAGGGTGCTTAGAGTTTACATGACCTCCGGCAAATCACACCCCTGGTAAAGAATAAAGCGACTAAAAACCAAAGCCTTGTGTGCCAAAGGCTTGTCTTTCCCAAGGTCCCAGGGGACCATCGATGAAAACCTTGAACCTCTGGACTGTACTTGGCCACCCAGAGAATTTGCAGAGAACAGAGGCCTCTGATTTTGGCCCACAAGCTGTTAGCTTTAAGTGAAACCAGAGTGAGAAAGTTCCCTTTAGTGTCTTGACAATTAAAGGATAATGTAGGCAATATGTTTTGATCTCCTACAAAAACTATAAAAATTTTTTCTTCTGTTGAAATATCTTTTCCAGTGACATTTCAACAAATTAGCAAGGGCAACTTCAGAATGTGTTTTTTCCACCTTAAAAAAATGCAAAAACAAGTGTTCTTTTCCACTTCATTAAACTAAATAGATTTGATATAAGGCTGGCCTTTCCTGCTACTGAGGAATGCCATGTAATATGAATACAGCTGCCAAAGAACTAATAGTTGTTAATTATCTCCCTCAACTAGCTTTCCTGTTAACCATTTTTAACTCAGGTTTCCCCTGATGGGTGAGAAATACTGCGTGGGGTGGTTTACCAGTGAAGCCATCTCTAATCCTGTCACTTGATAGGCAAAGCCCAAACCTATCTTTGTCCGACAGGTTTCAGGAGCACCCCTGCCCCCCAACCCTCAGTGGGAAATTGACTAAGTAAAAAGGCAGGGTGCAGGAAGAAGATGGGGATGCAGTTTTGCCAGAAGACTTCATGAGAGATACAAAATGCACGCTTACAGGAGTCAGATGTTTGGGGGTATAGGATGTCAGAGACAGCATTCTCTTGCTATGCTAGTACTTAGTTCTCAACTCTGGCTGCATATTAGAATCACCTCAACAACTCTTCAGAAGCACCGATGCCTGGCTGGGCCCCACCCTCAGGGTTTCTGACGGAGTAGGCCTGGGGAAGGCCAAGGACACTAGGATTTTTTAAGTTTCCCAAATGACTCTAATGGACGTTGAATTTCTTCCCCTCAGTGCTGGGGACATTTTGGGCTGAGTCATTCTTTGCTGGGGAGGGGTGGGGGACTCTCTTGTGCATTTTAGGATGTTGAGCGGGATCCCTGGGCTTTACCCACTAGATGCCGGTAGCACTTTTCCCCAAGCAGTGACAACTAAAAATGTCTCCAGATATTGCGCCCCCATACACACTCCACTGAGAGTCACTGTCATGGCTGCTCCTTGTAGAATGCGGTTCACTGGTGAGTACAAGATAGTATGGTGGATGGGTGAGTGGAGGTTGCAACGTTCAGCTCTCTGAAATACAAATTAAGAAATGGAGGAGCTGTTTGATGTCGTAGCCTCAGACTAGAGGTGGGATCAGTGTTCTTCCACACATCTCCACTAAAATACCTTGCCTCTTCATTACAGACATCCAGACTAAATTGGCCCTTTGTTATCTATAGCCTATATTTGAATAAACACAAATCCATGGTCAAAATTATTTATATGATGTTAAAGATCTATCTCTGAAAGAGAAGGGAGGTGAATTATTCCTTTCTATCATGTCATTTTTTTTCCTCTGGGCAACCTCCTCCCCTCCTGTCCGTATTTCTACCAAGATAGCGTTCTAGCTTTAGGCATTCCAATATAAACAAGTTAATTTAAATGAAATAAAAGTAAAAATCCAGCTCCTCCTTCACACTAGGCACGCTACTTGCTCAATAGTCATGTGTGCTCGTGGCTACCATATTTTAATGCAGATATACAACATTTTCATCATCGAAAAGTTCTATTGGACGACATTATTGAACCATAGAATTTATGGCGACACTAATGTTTAAAAACCTCTGTTAGCACCCACTGACGCTAGGATCAGCTTCGACCACATTAGTTTGGCATTTAAGATACTTCACCATCTAACCCCAGCCGTCTCTTCCAAACCCCTCTTTGTTCCTCAGTCTCCTTTCTACAGTTCATTACTGGAGAGACCAGCGTACTTCTTGACTTCCAAACCTATGCCTGTGTGGTTTTTTTTGTTTTTGTTTTCGTTTTTCCCATTCTCTAACTTCTTTACTTGGAAAACTCATACTTGACCTTCAGGTTCAGTTCAAATAGCCATCCAAATCCCCTTCCCACTCAAGCCCTCTGGGTCCCAAACAATTGCTCCATTCATTGTTGCCCTACTCAACTTGAATACTTGTCTCTCACATATTTGTCACCTTTTCTCCTAAGCAGTCATTTCCATGTGTCTCCTGTGCCAACTCAGATCTCCCTTAGGCCAAGGAGTGGCTATATTCTTCTTTGCATCACCAAAGACTAGCTAACACAATGTAGGCACTCACAATTTCAAGTGAAATAATCAACTGACTAATGAATGAAACGGCATGATTAGACACATGCAGCACCACAAAATTCCAACAACCCACACTTCCGAGAAACTGACAGTATCTCTTTTGGGTAAGAACACCTGCCTTTATTTTCTGAGCAGAATAAGCATATCTGGTGACTAGAGGGCTCTTTACAGGGATAGGAGATTAATTCTTTTAAAGGTTATATGCGATGCATTGATCATCACAGAGTAAGAAAGAGAACAAAGAGGAAATTTATTGTTCTCTTATATGGATTTCATCTTTTATATCAGGTAAACAGAAATGTCTCAAGAGAAAGAACGTTTAAATGGAGAGAAAAACAGAAAGGACCAGCTTAGCATTACAGCTACACAGTATTTCTTTCCTGGCGTATTCTCGACCCTCTCTAAAAAGTACTTTCTCTGTATTGTCAAACCCACAGTTGTAGCTTACATTTCTTTTCTCTTCCCCTTGACATGTAACACTCTGTCCCGCACATGGCTGGTGCTCCATTCAGTCACCCCCTTCAGGAAGCTTTCCTTGACTTTGCCTCTCTTTTGTAATGCTGGAATAACATAGTGTACTGTTTCATCATGTACTTACCACATTGTATTACATACTATCTCCTCAATATAACTGTGCTTTTCCCAAGGTCAAAAACTGTATCTTGTTTTTCTTTGCATCTTCATAGCCTATTAGAGTGTCTGGCACCACAATAAATAAATAAAACTTGGGCAGCAGGCATTCTAGGTTTTAATGGAGAACAGTAGTATTTCTTTGCCATGGTTAACAGTATTAGTAGCAACTTTTAGAATTTGGAATGAAAAGTCGGGAAAAGTTTATGAGTATGAATTTCTTTGGATGAAAAAAACCATTGGTGTTCTTGGCCTGAATAAAGACACAATAATCATTAAAGAATTCTAGAAAGTAGAGACAATTTTAGAAAAAGAATCCTTACAAGATTCCTTTTAAACCTGTTGATTTCAATCCAATGAATAAATATTGAAGACTTAATATAAGCAAATTAACTGTGCCAAGAGAGAAAAGAAGAAAATAATTCTTCCAGTTAACATTTCATAATTCTATGACCTTATGATTCTGGACACCTACTTAAGGTATTTTTAAACCGTGGCAGTCACATTGGGTAGATTTATATGAAGAACCAGGCAGTAAGGCATCAGAACTGGAGTGGATTTCTTTGCATCAGAGTTTCGCTACAAGCCAACACCATTGGGTCATTTTCAGATTCAAGCCATCAGTTTATGGCTTCTTCCCAGAGTGCACTGGACAATCATGAGCCACTTGGCAGTTTTCAAGGTACAGGTTCATCCTGGTTTATGCTCTTTCCATTTGTCTGGCAGCCAGATGGTTAATTGCCCTTTCTTAAGCACATGTAAGCTTACAGAAAAGGTGTGAGGAGGGACCCTGGAAAGAGGAGCCTCTCATAGCAGGCTGAGTCTCTGGATAGAAGTTGGGATTGTTGAAAGCCTTTTCAGCCACACAAAACCCTGGGGTTCTTCATTAGCATATCAGAGGTGGTGCAGTGGTGGGAAATGCTGCAGGCAACAAAGGACACAGCTCAGTGGCCTTGTCTCATTGGTGCTCACAGAAGCAGAAAAAATGGTAATCGGGCAAGGGCTGCTGTGATGGACAGATGTTGACATGTTTTCTTGGGCGACCAAAGTCTTCCCCCCAACCACTTGATCTGGACTCAAGACTGCACACCCCTCTTCAAAGGCACAGTTCCTGGACATACTATAAAAGGAGGGTACATCTCTCTAGCTAAAATGAAGACATAGTTTTAGCTTTCACTTCAATCACGACCGGGAGGGTTTCCCTTTGTTTTTTTAGACTTGAAAGCCTTATTGGAAACATAATTTGGTGATAAATAGGAGAGTCAGTTGGCAGTTACTAATACCATCATAGAGACCGAATCACTGTTGATCTCACAGCACCTCTTCTCAAGAGTCGGCCATCTTATTATTTTATGCCGAAAGGGAGAAAAGATATTTAATGAGAAAGTAACTTCACATTTTCATTGTCCTAAACCATTTCCCTTCTCTGAAGTTTGAGGCCAGTGTTATATACTGTACACCAGTGGTTCTCAACTGCGGGTGATTCTGCCCCCAGTGGACACTGGGCAGTGTCCAGAGACATTTTTAGTTGTCACAACTAAGGGGTGTGCATGCTGCTGGCATCTAGTGGGTCGAGGCCAGGGATGCTGCTAAACATTCTACAACGCACAGGACAGCCGACACCATAGAGACTTATTTGGCTCAAGATGTCAATAGTGCTGAGGCTGAGAAACTCTGCTCTGTAACTTTCTTTGTGATTTTAATTTACAAATTCTTATTGAGACAAATTGCTATTGATAAACGAGTACTTTGGGGGACTTCTATCCTCATGCTTGCTATTTTTAAAATATTGAACAGTTTTTGACAAAGAAACAGGACCTAAGTGATAATTTCTCATCTTTGGCTGTATCTTTGAAAGATTTGATCTATGCAGTGGATGTAAAATTTTAGATAATTTTATATGGAGCACAGAGGGGTGAAAATTTTCCTACATGCAATAATTTGACTTTCTTACAGCCAACAACATGTCTTTTACTTCACACTCAGCTGAGTCTTAAATATACTCCAAATGGCATAAAATTTGATTGAAGAATTCTTTCTCCTCACTTGGAAATATTTATAACCTCTTAGAAAATGATTCATTGGGGTACAATATGCATTGTTCAAACACACATATATATGTTTATACATAATCAAATTTATATTTAAAATCATATGTCATAGGTTTGTTATTTAATATGTTTTAATCAAATTTTTTCCAGTACGATATTTACCAATCAGAACATTTATAATCCTATATATGCACATACACATATGCATATATAAATATAGATGTATAGAAAAACATATCATTTTCCTTAGATGCCAGTCGTTCTATCCTAGTAGCTATATGTTGACCAAACTACTCCAAATCCCAAACACTAGGGCCTATCAATCACTGGTTATTATAGCCATTGGTATACAATTTAAATAACTGTCTTCTTCACAGGGTGAAGTAGATTTTAGATGCCACAAAAGAAAGTGCAGATGATCATAACAGATTTTATAAAGAGGAACATAAAATAGAAACCAAATCGAATTGCCTTAATCCATCTTCAATTATCTTATGATATAGTCTGTATAATATACAGTTTTTTCCTTTAAAGTTCCTAATTGAGATTATTTTATCGTTTAGGAACCAACCAGACCTGAGACACTTACAAAATAAGAGTGATGCTCTCTGGTGAAGCTATTTCACTATTTGTAAAAATAGTTTCACTTTCTATAAAACACGGTGTCATATATTCGAACACAGTGGTTCATATTACAATCAATTGTGCCCTAAACACATACTCATTTCTTAGGCTCCAATCGGACTGGCCGAATCAGAACATCTGAGGATGGTATTAAAACAAAACCACACACACACTCACACACGGCAATTCTAATGTGCCTCCGTGGTGGGAAGCCTGGCCCGAAACCCAGGTCTAAAGCACAGACTATCACAGGCAACTGAATTGGCAGGTAAATTGGGGGAATATTGTTCTATAGAGATAGTAAGGACATCTCTTTCTTAGCCTCGTGGGGGCCAGGAGTATGAATTGTCCAGGAGAATACATTGGGATGCAACAATTTAACAGTGATTCATTTTTTCAATTGCCATCCTGAATGACAACAGCAGTTTGGTATAATGCAAAGAATGCTGGAACCCAGGCGATGTTCCAGTTCTGGCTCTTTCGTCCACTAGCTGTGAGTGAGCTCTGTCAAGACGCTAGCCCTGGTTTACTCATCTATTAAATAAGAGGGTTAGTTATACAATTTCTACCGTTTTGTTCAAGCCCTGGTTTACTCTCTCTAGCCCTGGTTTACTCATCTATTAAATAAGAGGGTTAGTTATACAATTTCTACCGTTTTGTTCAAGCCCTGGTTTACTCTCTCTAGCCCTGGTTTACTCATCTATTAAATAAGAGGGGTTAGTTATACAATTTCTACCGTTTTGTTCAAGTTAGAGAGAAGAATAACTATAAGTGATCATTGTGAATTTAGAAAAAAGTTCAGCAATTTAACATTTTCTATTTCTCATACACATATAAAGCACTGTATGGCAAAACGATATAGAGTTTACAAAAGAATTTTTGGCAATTTGTAATTAAGACATACGTCTTATCATATCAGGAAAAGGGGCCCAGTGCTTTGGCTATAAGATATTTCTATAGCTAAATATATCTTAGACTGGAGGTCAGCAATTTTTTTCTGTAAAGAAGCAGATAGTAAATATTTTAGGCTTTGAGGAATGGGGTACAGAAAAATCTCTGTTGTATAACCTTTTTTGAAAAACTGATTTAAAAATGTGAAAACCTAAAAAATAAAATAAAAATAAAAAATGCGAAAAACTGGTGATGGGCAGGATTTGCTGATCCCCGTCTTAAACAATTAAAATATATATTTGCATAACAACAAATCGCCTGCTTTTACACAACAAAAACAACAAAAAGCCTGCTAAAAGCTATTGCTACAAGTTGTTACATAGAGAGATTGAGTCTGGGCAACGAAGAAGCCCGCTGAAGAATTTTTTTAGTCAAGGCCTGCCAGGGGCAACCATCCATCTGCAGGGTGACCAGCTCGTCCTGGTTTGCCTGGAACTTGCCTGGTTTTAGCACTGAAGTTCCGGGATCCAGGAACCCAGGATGGTTGGTCAGCATCTGAGACTCTTGGACAGGTTTCTTTCATGGGAACTCTAGGATCAAACTAAAGGGTAAAAAGCTCAAAATGGAAATGCTTTCAGGAGCTTTAACTCATAAACAATAGGTGAAGGCCCCAGCTGGAAAACTTTAAGGCAAATATTGCAAGAGAATATTTTGTATGCTCTTTTTGGATTAAACTTGATGGAGCTTAATTCCGCCTTCCCCTTAACACCTCCAATCCAACAGGCTGCGGTTGAGGAAAACGCTTATTCACAGGTATGACAATTGTTTTGTAGTACACGTTTATACATCCTCTGGATATGATAAATGCTGGAGGTTATGATGAAACACAGCCCAGCCTTATTACTCAGAAGTGACAGAGTTTATGATTACTTCCTGGATTTGTCTGATAAGGACACATGGCATGAAAATAGCCATGAGCCTAGCTATGAATAAAAAAATTACTAGTAGGGCTTGCTTCCGAAAATGGCCAGGAATAAAAGAAGGAACAATTTTCTCGACATGTTTTTCTTATGGTCATTATTATCATTAATTTGGATCTTTCCAACTGCAAGTTCAAAGCTTACAAGGCCATTTGCTCTTAAGAACTTGCCTTGAGAGCAGGTACACCACCGCCAGCACAGCTTTATTGTGACCACATGGTTTTCCATTAGTACTTTATAAAAATAGGAACCCTTGTTAAAGCATAAGTATTAAAAAGCAGATCTGATAGCTTGAAAGAGGACACCATTGAGTAAAACAAAATCAAGGGTATACTTTAGAAGCTTTTGCAATATTCTTTCATCGTTATCAGTTTATTCCAATTCTGATCTTCTATTTGGAACTGAGGTTGTGCCTTTAATGACACATCCTATTTGGGTCATAACAACGTCTTTTCTGAGCTTCGGGTCTGCTTGACATCAGAAGCTCTTGCTTCCTCTGAGGCTGTGGCTCTGGGTAATTCTCTTCAGAATCTATTTCAGCAGAATCAGTGATGCTGAAAAATAATCGTACATTTCTCGAAATGAATCCTCCTTCCATGGTGTCAAATCAAGAGGAAAGAGAGAAGACCCATTTACGGAGTGGCTTGATATCTTGGTTCGACATGAAAGCCATAATGAGTATCTTCCCTAAGTGGAAACAAACTTTCCTTTGCTGTAAGGGGAATGGGGCAGGGCATTGGAACCTCATACGAGGGTAGTCCAGAATGGTTCAAGTGGTCATGGATGAGGTAAAAAGGATCAGGAGCCACTTGGGTGCATTGGGCATGGCCATGGAGGATCCAAGCAGGGGAATTTTAAGGAAGTATTGAAGTATTGCT
>NW_006440643.1:276902-287760 GCF_000325575.1 Pteropus alecto | reverse complement strand
ATGTAAATGTATGCTACAATACAAATACAAGTGTAGTATTTGTGTCTATTAGTTCCTACTCACCCACCTCCATTTGCTCAAACTCAGAAGACAAGTGGGCATCAACTTCCTATTTCACCTAGTGATCTATCAGGAAACTCCTAATCATTTTTCATTGCATTTTATTAACTAAATTCCAACACCATAGGATATATGCAAGTTAAATTTTTCTAAATTATTTTCTGAGCTAAACCTAAATGCAGGAGCTTCTTTTTTTCTTAATGATCGATGTAAATAGATGAGGACTTCCCCTGCAACCTTGCAAAATTTTCCACTGAACAACAGCTGAAATTGAGCCCCATCCAAACCCTACCTTGAGGCCTGAGCCAAATGACTGTACTGTCCCTGACCCCCTATGCTTCCCACTGCCCCCATGGGTCCAATTTCTGGCTTAAATGTTTTTCACCTGAGGGTATATTCCATGGCTTCCCACTACTCTCTGTTAGCAATGTCAATCCTGCTGCCTTTCTTCCTACATTCACTCAGGACCCCCTCTTTTGTGTATTGTCACATTAGCCTACTTGCTAAACCATAGTCTCTCAGCTCGGGCCCTGTTTTCTGTACTCTGCCCTCTGATGCTGGGACTGGAACTCTGCAAACCTCTTTGCCACCTGTCTGCCTGTCAGGCTCTGTCAGTAAGGGGTGCTAGATGAGGGTGGAGGCATGAAGGACACAGGATGGAATTTCTTCCCATTTGCTTGCTGGTCCTGTCAGTGTCATCTCAGCCATGCTTCCTTGCCCTGACAGCAGTTGTTTCCAGAAACAGTTTGTTCCAATTTCCAGTATTATTCTCCATCCCCTTAAGGATACCAGCTCCAGCCAACTAGTATCTGCCTCGTCAGAGGTGTGGGCCCCAGCTCTGCAGGCCTCATGCTCACAGATTTTAGATTCTGATAGCCCTAACTTCTTCCATTTGTTCCTGCAGGTCTAGGAGTGGCCATTGCTTCCAGTAGTGGTGACTACCTCTGTGCTACCTCGTCTCTCCTTGTCTTCTCAGTCCTCTAATACCTATTTAACTGAGTCTATGAAATTCTCTGTTAAAATAACTGGTGTGTTTCCTCCTTTGTCAACTGCATCTTGACAGAGCCTCTTCTCTGTAAGCTTCTAAGGTTCTGATTCCTCAAATATGCCACATATCAATAGAAGGGAACCTGGAAATACCCATTCTGACTTACCCAGCATTTACTGTCCTCTAAGGATCTATGTGCTTATATAAAAGGGTCCCCAAAGTGGGCTCCATCTATTGGGACCCACCCATCCCCTGCACACACACATTCCTTTTGCAGCTTTGTGACCCCTGCACGGATTAGCTTCACATTTCCATTTCCTTCCTTTACCAAGGGTTCTGCCCAATTGTTCCCTTTGATTTTTGATAAGAAGAACCAACCTACCTGCTGTGGAACCGCAACCAATAGCCTAGACTCCAGGATAGACCTATCATTGATTCCATCCTAGCAGGATGACCTATCTGCTTTCCATTCTATTTCAGAGAAAATTGGCCCCTCCGCAGAGGCTGCATACTAGCTGACCGGAGGGCTTCTAGACGAGCCCTAAGATTCCTCATTTTAGCCCCATGGGTCACTTATTAGATACACTTACATCCTTAAAGATAAAATGGACCTTAAAAATTATCATCTATTCCAACCTTTCCTTTTAAGGAGAATCTATACATTCTATATATTTTGAATAACAATCTGGACAAATAAAACAAAAAAAAAAATTGGTCGAAAAGATAATTCACAGGATACTAGTATTCCTTCTCCCTGATGCTGTAAAGTAGCCAAGGTATTCAAAGAAATTTCTATAAAATACCTTTAGATTTTATTTTGATCTTTAACATGGGTCTACACGTCTTCAAGCCATAATAGGGATACAATCTCAAGAAATGCTAGATTTGGGAACATGTAAATTTTATGAAAGAGCACTGAAGCAATTTTTCTATAATAATCAGCAGCTGTCACTCCTGAAAACTGTAATTGCAGTAAAGTAGAATGTTCCAAAACCATGATGAGGGAAGACAATGTTCTGTGATCTGGAGCATGCAGTGCCAGCAAGGAATGTGGCATATAATCTGAATATCTCAAATATAAAATGAAAATACTGCCAGGGCATATGAGGCCACTTTTTTAATTATTGAAAATAGTTTACAATATTTTGGTCCCTTGAACATCAATGGTCATATCCTGATGTGATCCCATTTAAGCCCCTTCATGTTCTAGTTTTGATATGCGATTATTGATATTGATATTTGATTATTGTTTGTAGTGGTGACATTCTCAACACTATAAAGACAACCATGCTTGGGAATATTTCAAACGCACTTTAAACAAGGAGCTCTTTTTCCCATAAATGTAAAACAGCAGCCAGAATTTAAAAACAGGGATGGTTCTCTGAAGTGTCGTCATTTCATTCAGAATGTTAGTGCCATGGTTATCTGTTAGTTTCTCATTGCTATGTGACAAACTACCCCAAATCTTAGTTTGAACCAGCAAATATTTATTATCTCACCATTTCTGTGGATTAGGAATTTAAGGGCGCCTGAGCTAGGTGGTAGCTCATGGACTCTCAAGAGATTGCAATCAAGCTCTTGACCAAGGCTGCAGTCATTTGAAAATTTGACAGCAGCTGGAGCATCAGCATGCAGGCTCATGTATGTGGTTATTGGCATCTCTTACTTCCTAGTGGGCTGTTGGCCAGAGGCTTTGGGTCCTCCACAGGCCTACTCGGAACACAGCAGTTTGCTTCCCTTAGACCCTGCTTTCAATTCCTTTGGCTATATACCCAGAAGTGGGATTACTGGATCATGTGGTAATTCCATATCTAATTTTTTGAGGAATCGTCATACTATTTTTCATAGTGGTTGCACCATTTTATTATTCCATCAACAGTGTACAAGGGTTACAATTACTCCACATCCTCACCAATACTTATCTCGTGGTTTCGTTTTTGTTTTTATATTAACCATCATAATGGATAAGAGGTGGCTTTGCATTTCCCTAATGATTAGTGATGCTGAGCATCTTTTCATATGCTCGTTGGCTATTTGTATGTCTTCTTTGGAGAAATGTCTATTCAAGTCCTTTGGCCATTTTTTAATTGTGTTATTTGTTTTGTGTGTTGATTGTGCATCCTCCAATTTTGGTGAATCATTTATTTAGTTCTAACATTTTTAGGTGTGAAATCTTTAGAGATTTTCATATAAGATTATGTCATCTATAAACAGAGACGATTTAGATTCCTTTTATTTCTTTTTCTTACTCAATTACTTTGGCTGGGACTTCTAATACTATGTTGAATTAAAGTGGTAAGGGTGGGTATATTTATCTTGTTCATGATCTTAGAGAAAAAGTTTTCAGTCTTTTACTGTTGAGTATGATGTTACCTGTAGGATTTTCATATTTGGCCTTTATTATGTGGAGGTAGTTTCCTTCTATTCCTAGCATGTTGACCGTTTTTATCATGAGAGTGTGCTGGATCTTGTCAAATGTTTTTCTGAATCAATTGAGATGATCGTGTGGTTTTTGTCCTTCATTCTATTAATGTGTTACATTATACTAATTAAATTTCATATGTTGAGCCACTCTTATATTCTAGGAATAAATCCCTCTGGGTCATGGTATATAATCCTTTCAATGTGCTGTTGAGTTGGGTTTGCTAGTATTTGTTGAAGATTTTTGGGTATGACCTCATCTTTACTAATTACATCTGCAATGATCCTATTTTTAAATAAGGTCACATTCTGAAGTACTGTGAGTTAGGACTTCAATATCTCATACTCCTGTCATTTCCGCCCAAAGTGCCCACATACTCTACTTATGTTGAGTTGTGCAGTTCCAGAGAATTGCTTCTCATTGTTTACAGAGTCTTTTGAATGCAAACCATTTGTACCATTCCCCTGATTTCCCACGTGCGATGATGCTCATGTGCATTTTACTTCACTCCTTCCTTGTGACCTAGAGATAATAAACCTTCAAATATCTGGCTTGAGGCTCGGTAAAAAGTTCAAATGTATTACATTCTCGGTTAAATCTAATTTGAGGCCTTTGAGAATCTTCTTCTGACCTCACTAAACTACTTTGCTTTTTCTTCACAGACATGGATTGTTTAAAAATGAACTTCAAATGGTTATTTAAGAAAATGTATTTTTTCTGCCAGCCAGATGATTACTGTTAAGATTTTCAGCATATTGTTGAGACTTTCGTATATAATCTCTCAAAACATTCAAGGAATATATAGGGTCTTTGGTTGCTTTGTGGTACCTGTGTTTTTAGGAACTCTTCCTGGTGCCCTGACCTCCCTCCCATAACACCCTAGAGCTCTGATCAGTTTCCTACAGTTTCAAGACCATTCTCATGTGGCTCACCAATTGAGAGCCTTCTACACAAAGCTTCAACAGGTTGAGAATACAATTTCCACTGTGAGAACACTTCCAAATTTAAAATTAAAAATTGCAGCACAGCTCTGTGATTAGAAGAGTAGCATTTTAAACTAAGGTGACACCAAGTCACACACGATACAGATGAATCACTTTGTGGTGTTTGCCATACTTGACAGACAGAGCAAGATGCTGCTGAAAAATTAGGCATTGGCTTCTAGCATCTGTCCATGTAAATCTATTTCTTGAAAAATGTTCACATCCAACGTTCTTTTGGGAGATTAGGAAGTAACAGAATGACTTTTACCCAATCAAATACCAGATTTTCTTATGACTCAGGAAGAAGGTTATAATGTTTATTTAAAAGTAACTTATTTCTAGCATTTTGTCTAGTGGGG
This sequence comes from Pteropus alecto, assembly GCF_000325575.1. Taxonomy (NCBI): domain Eukaryota; kingdom Metazoa; phylum Chordata; class Mammalia; order Chiroptera; family Pteropodidae; genus Pteropus; species Pteropus alecto. Next base: position 282,948 of record NW_006440643.1, on the reverse strand, counting down.
TACTGGAACCAACTCACAATCAGCCCATGAAAGCTGATAGTTAAAAACTCAGGAATTTTGTAAGCTGATTGATATCATGTGGGTAGCTTGCAATCAGCCATGGTGGAAGTATTTACACCATGGGAATCATCAGCATATGCTACGAATCAGGGCTTTTCCCAGCATACCACCGATTTCATCCCTTCTTTATAAAACTCACAAGCAATCAACTTTATGCCTGAAATGCCTACCATGTCCTTTTTAAGTTGGCGGACCCTCCATGGGGGAAAAATGTCTTTACATTTTTATAAGCTATTGGAGAAAAGAAAACAAACAGGAAACTTCAAGCAAAGGAGTATAACATGAACCATGAGGACAATAGGAGTCCAAAGAGGAGAGAGAAAGGAGTGAGCACACATAACAGAGACTTCTTGAAAATGTTGGACTTTGGGCTAGGCCTTGAAGGATAGGTAGGAAAGGAAAATGGGCAATCGAGTGGACACAAAGTCACAGAAACAAAGTAGTAGCGAGACAGAAGGAGTAAAATCTACTGTGAATAAGAAAAGCAAGTGTGGGATGAGAGAGAGCAGCGATGCCTGGATAACTCACGACTCTGTGACACTACAGTTTGTGAAGCCTTCCTTATACATCATCTCACTCTGGTCTTCACACCAAGCCTGAGAGATGAGGGCAATGGAGGCTCAGAGAATTTGTGTGACACAGCCGTAGGAGCCCGCGCTCAGGACAAAAAAAAAAATTCTTTTATCCCTTGTTCAGTTTTCTTCTCACTGTACCACATTGACTCTGTTCGATTACATTTTAAAGCACGTAACACAGAAAACCAACAATGAAACAATTGTAAACAAGTAATATATTTAACACATCCTGGTTTACTTTAAATGTGCAGAGATGATGTTCTGGGGACTTGACATGACAGTAAAGTCTAACTTCTAAGCATAATTGCTTTCCAGAATTCAGATACATTTTCTCTGCAAGGCATCCAGCATTCCCAAGCCCACAGCTTTATTGTATTCAATCCAGCTCTTGACAGGAAACAGAATTATAACCAGAGTATTATTTCTAAGGAAAAGAAAACAGAACAAGTAAAAAATAGTGCTATCTAAACTACGAGGGCTGGATTCTTAGGTTCCCTGACAGTTAACTTTTCTAAAAGAAATATTTTTGTCCTCTCTATACCATACACTAACCCTCAAAAGAGATAAATGAGAATTGCACTTTTGAGTTTAAAATTTTCCAGTAACCTGAATCTCACAGAGTGTTGAGCGAAAGAAGCCAGACACAAATGCAGTACTCGATGATTTCTATAAAATATGAAAAACCAGGCAAAACGAATCTGTGTTTAGAAGTCAGTGTCATGGTCACCCTTGTTAGGGTAGGGGACATAGTGACAGGCAGGGGTCACAGGAGAGTTTCCGGGGTGTAGGTAATATTCAGTTTCTCTATCTGGGTGCCATTTACACAGGTATGTTCACTTTGTAAAAATTCATCGAGCTTCCACATATAATTTGTACATTTTTCCTTATCTCTGTTACATGTTATACTTTAATAAAAAGGTACTTAAATATTTCCTGCATCCTTATCAGGATAGAGCCAGGATTACAATACTTTAGGAGACAAAGAATGTTTGATGTTGGAAAAATGCTCCATGATAAGAGGGTGAAGTATGAGAAGTCTGGCTCCAGCAGATGCTGGGGGAGCAGTCTCAGGTGGTTTGATGGGAAGAGGGCCATGTAAACAGGAGCGCTGGTACATTCCAGCCTTCTTGATGGGTGCCAGAGTGTAGCTGAAGGATACTCGAGAGGATTAGAGAAACAGTAAGAGGCCTGAGATGGCATATAATATTATAATAGGTAACATCAGGATCTGGCCCACTCTGGGGCCATTTTTTTCCAGAATTCAGCTGATTGGTTGCCCCGTGAGAACTTAATTTAGAAGGAAATTATTTCAGATAAAGATGGTAAAGACCGTGCTCATATAAACAAAGCAAAATGTTCAATTTTTAGACACTCAGTGAATAGGATACAATTTAAAAAGCAGAGCAGAGGGCCCCTTGCATTTCGCTCACTGATTACTCTTCATAACTTTAGTAGATATTCAGGATCCTGGGATTTTAGAGCTGAAAGAGGTTTATAATTAAAGAGATGCTATCTTATCTCCCTTATAGGTTTTCTAAGCCTATACTTCCATCAAGTTAGATCATCGGAAATTTGCATAGCATGTTAGTTAGGTTAGTCTCTTACCTCCTTGGAGTAGGTGTCTGGCTTTTTTCTATGCTATGGGGTGCTCTGGTGGTCTGGTAAAGCCCGCAGGACCCTTCTCAGAGTAAGTATTTAAATTCATAAAGAAAATGCATGAGTCTACAAAGAAAACCACTTATATTAAAATTCAGTTATATGCTTCTTAATTAAAGTGTTACAAATAAGAGCTGCCTTAGGTCTAATAGTAATTGTACTTTCGGAGTAGCAATGAGAAGGAATAAAATTTTGAGCTCTCTGCAACAACTCTACCGTGATAAGAAAATATCTGTGGTTTCTATTGGCAGCAAAATTATAGAGATCGCTAAAACTCTGTGCGGGCTCCATGCACAGTGAAAGAAAATGCTAACCAATTGTCAGTTAGAGGTTGATGAACATAAGGGTGTAATTCTCTTCCATCTGGGCCCATGGAGCCCATGAATTTCCATTTTATAGAGTCTGTTCTTGCCCTATATTCGGGCTTAATAGCTATTTGACCGTAACAGTCTTGATTTTTTTTTTGTAAAAATGGTTTAAATTATTGGTCTCCAGCACACTGGAATAGCCTTTGAAAAATATTCAGATAGCGACTAACATTTGGTATGCTGGAGTAACGCACATCTGCGTCTTGTCACTGAGGGCTCATCTCCAAACAATGGTGGCAGAATTTGCTCTCATGTTCTAACCCCACTCCCCTTCCGCCCCCCACCCATTTAAATAAGATTTATTTTCTTGTATTGATTTCAGTTTTAAAATTCTAGGCTTAGGGAGAAAAATTAGAAAAGTAAAATATTCATTATTTTTAAAGATGTCGAAGTAACAGAGAAAGTCTTATCATTCTGATTACTTTCATTGTCCTGCCTGCATGATATATAACAAACCTGTTTGCTGGGCTGGGACGGGGCCTCACGTGGCAGCCAAACAGGAGAAATAGGTGAATTGCATGATGATTTTCTTTGCTCTTATTTAGCAAATGCTGTGGGTATGATTTCTTCACTGTTCAACTTGAGAGTGACTGTGCCAATGGACGTCTCCGATTTAGATGCAAGGCCATCCTTAATTCTTCTCTCCACTTGAAGCAGAAGCTGTATACATCATTTATAATGTTTTTTGGGGGGTGGGAGGGGGGAAGTAATCATCAAAGTCAGGTCCTAAAATCTTTCGGATCTGAATGTCCACCCTAGCCGGCCAGCAGAGGCACAGGCACTTTAAAACGGTCCTCCTTTGGGGCCAACGATTAAGAAACCCGTTAGTCTCCTGGAAAAGGTCACGACTCCAGGGTAACCATTTTAACAGTTTTGTCAAAGAATAGACCAGAAGTTTTTTCACTGCCACTTCCTGGACCTGTTATATTTAAGGCTTACTGAGTTAATGTCCTCTATTTTAGCCTACACTCCATGAATCCCACAAATCTCTGGGATCTCATGAGATTCCTACCTATATAATTGTCACATTTTCAACCAAGACAATTTCATACAGATACAAACTCACTGTCCTTTCCTTTGTTTATGAGCGCTTTTAAAGGAGTTTCTCCCCTTGATCTGAGAGAGAAGCATGGTATAAAAGCACGCAGGGAATTTGATTAACCAAATGGTTTCCCCATATTCTCAGATCTCATCTTGCTCAAAATTCCTCACTAGCTCTCCACCGCCTATGAAGTCAACCTTAACCTTATCGGCCTGGCCTAAACAACATCTGTGATCTAGCTTCTGACTCATCTCCCCCACCCCCTTTCCCATTACCTGTCACACCCCAACAATACTAATTAAGGGCAACACCTCCCACCCCCCAGATGCCATGTTCTCTCCTGTCTTTAGTCCTTCACACATACCATTTCTCAAAGTGACTTCCCCGATATCTGTGCCTGGGAAAGTCCTATTCATCCTTCGAATCTTAGCTCAAAGCCTTCGCACCCTATTGCCCCCTGGTCAAAATAATGCCCCCTTCTCCTGTGCTCCAGCCACTTCTTGCATGTCCATTTGCAAAAGGTCTCAACCTGGGCTACACATCCTGGGCTCATTACATCAGAATCTCTAGTGGTGAGACCCCGACATCAGCAGTTTTTAAGGCTCAACGAATGATTCTACTGCTTGAGGATCACCGTTTTTCCTCTCCAAACTGAAGACTCCAGACAAGCAATGACCATGCTTTTACTCTCTTATAGACTTAGTGCCGTATCCAAAATAAAGAAATATTTAGTCTACAGCCATGCCACCCATAAAAAGCCTGATCTCGCTTGATCTTGGAAGCTAAGCAGGGTTGGACTTGGTTAGTACTTGGATGGGAGACCACCTAGGAAGACTGGGCACTGTAGGCGTTAAAAAAAAGAAGAAATATGTAGAGCTCGGGCAATAACTTTCTTCAAAATGTTTTCCAGTCACTAATGAATTCTTTAGAAAGTATCTCCAGGAAGTAGCAAAAACCGCTCAATCCAAATCAACCTATTTTAATATTTTTATAGCAAGTTTATTTTTTATGTTTTGACTATATCTGTCTTTTGCAAACTACCTGCTATCGCTTTTTAGAGAACAGGGTTGGCTATCCCTCCAAAATTGCTACTGTTTAATGTGGTTTAACATATCTTATTCATTTAGCACCATCAGAAAAAAATGTTTTAAAAAGAAATACAATTGGCAAGTTAGTTTCTTTCCAAAACATTCCTCTGCAATGGGGATAACATGGGTAAGTGCCTAGCAGCGGACCTGGTCCAGGCTCTATGCTCAGTAATGGTGGCTCTTATCATTGCAAGTTGCCTCTTTCAGGAAAGGCTGCCTTGTGAACTCACCTCACACAAAGGCATCTCTCTGGAGATGACACTACAGGAGGAAATAAGACAACTTTCCAAATGCTTCCGTTCATTTGCATACAGCCCATGAGATTCCCTGACCTCATTCATCATAAACAGAGAGCTGTTTGCAGCTTTACAAATTCAGTGGATTTGAATTTGATACAGACAGAAAAACAGTTCCACCTTTCTCACTTCATTCGGCTACAGATATATAAGGCTTGTTTTTCTAACCCTTCTTTTTTTTCTCACAAAACTCTGGCTCTACATTTACCTAAAATGCCTTCACATCGACTGTTCTGGAACTAGCCGGCAACTTCTTAGGTTTCATCACACAACTCCACTCCTACACTGTCCCTTCTCTTCTCAGTTTTGCGATTCCCTACCCAGCCCCTCTCCCGAGTCATTCAATCACAATCACATTTCATTGCCTCTACCTCAGTGACTTTTGAGGGGGCAGGCTGCCTTTGTCAAGCATTAAGTGGCAACATTTATTTGTGCCATAGCATTTCTTAGTATCCATGGTACAAATCAACTCTTCTGATTTTTCAGGCATGAATTAAATTGACAGCTCTCTGTGTTATGATGACACCAGATTTGGATTAGCAGCAAATCTCAATAAACAAGTGTATTTTTATTTCATTTAATTTTTGTCCAACTCGGTATGAACTTAAAAACTCATTTTTTCAACCCTTGGTTTCATGCTTTAGTAAGCACCACACGTTAATTCAATAAGGTTTTCCTTTTGACAGCTAAGTCTTTTGTAGTGCAGGTTCATGATTATAACCATAACATCTCACTTACGAGGCCTGTAGGAATTGATTAAGGAGACACAGAAAATCGAATCTTCTTGGCATAGACTGGCTAGCTGGTGATCAAACCCCTCTCCTCTTCCTCTTGGGCACCCACATTTTCCAGCTACCCTTGCAGTTAGGTGTGGTCATGTGACTGCATCCTGGTCATGAAATGGCAGACAGAAGTAGATGAATTCCAGGCCTGGCCCGTTAAAGTCCTCCCCTACATCCTC
>NW_006440643.1:240357-276881 GCF_000325575.1 Pteropus alecto | reverse complement strand
TGGACGCCATATGTTGAAAATGGCAGAGTCTGGGTGGAAGATGGAGAAGCCTGGGTGCCAGAATCACCACTTGGAAGAATGTCACTGCCTATCAGAAATCCCCCTTTGGACCTTACATGAAAAAGAAATAAATTTTTATTTTTTTAAAGCCACCAAGATTTTGGATTTAATTGTTACGGCATAGTTTTACCTTAACTGGTAAGGATTTATACGGTAAGTCCTCACTTAACATTGTTGACAGGCTCTTGAAAACTGCAACTTTAAGTGAAATAAGGTAAAACAAAACCAATTTGACCCTAGGCTAATTGATATCAACAAGAGTTAAGTTTCTATAGCATAGTTCAGGTCACAAAAACATCACCAAACTTCTACATAAAGACATAAAGCACTTCTAATATGAAACATTGAAATCAATGTGAGCTATACATACGTTTATGGAAGATGAATAAAGTAAGAGAATGATTTTCCACACCCCTTATTCCAGCTCAGGGACACAGGTGACTGGAGCCCTTCTCAATAGCTCAGAGAGTCAGGCCGAACCCCACCTGGATAGCGTGTCCTTCTATCGCACTCACTCAGACTGTGACAATATAGACACTGCAACTCACCTAACACGCACATCTTTGGGACATGGCAGGACACGGAAGTCCCCAGGAAAAAATCCTCACAGACATGGGTAGAAGGCACGAACTCCATACAGACAGACGGTGGCTCTGGCCAGGAATCAAGGTTTTTTTTTTCTCATCAATGTTAAAATGACATTGAACAAAACGTTATTTGAGGACCTACTATACTGTACTTTTAAAACTAAAGTGTTATTTGTCCTCCTAATAACAGTAATATATTTTCATTACTTAATATTCTGAAAATACTCCACACTGGCATGTTAATGTCATCTGGAAAATGCTTTTAGAAATAAATCTCTGATAAGATCTTTGTTAGTCATAACAACCTTTCTTTTTTCTGAACATGGAAGGTTAAAAAAAAAATCCTCCTCAATTAAGATCCAGTTTTCTAATTAATGTTTTAGCAGTGACAGATTATTCTAATAATTAAATTAACTCAGACAGAGAATTAATCCATTTTGGTGCGAAGAGCAGCTGCTACAGTTGGGGAAGCAGCTCAACGTTCCTGGAAACGACAAACTTGGGTCAGTTCCTCGCGCCACTTCCTGCACATGCGCACACCTGGACTACACGCATGGCCCACGCGGCCTTCTTCCTGTGCGCCTGCGCAAACCGCTGCCTTGCCCGGATGTGACTGGAGGTGAACTGGCAGGGGTCACGGCTGTGAGAAGCAACGGAGAGTTCCATAGCCAAAGAAACAGTGGTTAGTACTCCCAGCCCCCACCCAGTTCCACCTAGAGCCTCAAAAACTTCACCTCTCTTTCTGACTTGCACGCATTTTATTTGGTGCACATTAGAAGGGAGGAGATAGCTGCTGATGGCATTAACTGCTGACTGCTGCTTCAGCTTTCACCAGAAGGTGAATGAATTGTACTTGGAAGGTTCAAATTCAAAGTATAAACACGTTTACCCTGAGGCCTATGTAGTAGTAGTTTAAGAAAAACAGATAAGAGAGACGGAGACTAAAAGCTCCAAAGTCTGAAAGAAAATTCCAGAATAAATGGAAGAGAAGCAATATTTGGAGAAGAGAATACAGTTTTCTTGAGTCGAAGAAAAATGTTTCTTCAGATAAGAAGACCCTAGCAAAACTGACAAAAACAAAATTGACAAAAATTGTTCAATAAGTGCATGTAAACAGCTAATGTTTTAAATGTCAAAGATAAAAAATGCCATGGATTTTCAGAAAAACAGAATTATCCACAAAGTACGAAATTAGGCTTCTCCTGAGTGTCACAGAGTAACAGGATACACAAGACAGCATATATAATATTTTGAAGGGAGAGGCTGTGTATGACTCAATAATTCTATATCGAGTCATGTGTGAAATTTACAGAAATAATTCTCATTTATATACAGGCTCTGAAGATCCCACCCTGTCTGAGAAAACTTGCTTACAGATGTATTCTCAATGACTGGAAGATTAATCAGAATGAAGACTTTTGAAGTAGAAGTACATGGCAGATGTCCTGATGGTGAGTGTAAAAATCAGTTAAATGGGAAACTAAGTATGAATAACTTCTAAATATGGTTTAAAAGCGCTGAAGATGTTTTTAAAATTCAAATTTTAACCCATATTGTTTCTTTAAAAAATCTTTTAATGAAAGTAATTGAGCTCAATTAAAAAATTATTGAGACTTGGGAAAATTTGAATTAGAACTACATACTAGGTAATAGTACTATATATGTATGTGTGTGTGTGTGTGTGTGTGTGTATACATATATATATATCTCACTATTAAGTTTTCTAAATTTGAGAACTGCACTGTGATTACATTAGATAATGGCATTGTTCTTAGAAAATACTGACATGTCCCTGGGGAAAGGGTTGTACACACGTGTGAGAGAGAAAGCAAATGGAGTTAAACATTAACTGGTCAGGCTGGGTAAAGGGTTTATGGGACTTAATGTGTTATTCTTGCACATCTTCTATACATTGTTTCAAATAGTTGTGTTTTTTTTTAATGTAGAATCAAGATATTTTTAATATTCTGGCTAGAGCCATTTCCATACAGTGGTTGGAGCAGAAGACAATTTGAATGGGTTTATGGAGTGAGAGATGAAAAAGTGGAGAAAATGGGAGGTGACTCTTGGCCCCGAAATGCATATGTTTTACCTGCTTGAGTATTGGGTTTTCCTATTTGGAGTTTTCATAGGCAGATCACATATGTAAACTCAGTGATTGATGTGCCCATATATATTTATTCCATGGTATAATGTAAGAACACATAAATTCGTCAGGGCTGTCATTGTTTTAAACAGGAAATTCCAATTAATTGCTAGACTAAAATTAGAATTCTAGCAGAGGTGTAGCACCAGGTGAAGTAACAGCACCCCAAAGATGCTGAGGTTTGTTACCAGTGACCAGGATTCTGCCTTCTCACCAGCCTTTCCCTCCTTGCAAGTCAGAACAGGAATCTTGGGTAGAGACGAGACGATTGCTTATTGGCTCTAGCCCTCAATAGCTACATAATTATAGTCTTTACTCATGAAATAGAATGGAAGTGATTGTGTAAATACATTCCACATCATTACTAAAACTCACAACATGGCTTCTTCCTGACTCTCTGGCAAAATATCTAAATTACCCACTCTGCCAAGGAAGGGAGAAAACTGGACCCAAGGAAAAACATGGAAGAGATTGGCTACCAAGATAGGCATGTTTGTAGGAACTTTTATTTGTGATTAAAGTGCTTTTAAAATACATGAGAAACATTTAAAAATGCACATATAATTCCATACCTCAACAACATAATGATTTTCATTTATTTGGAGTCCTTTCAAACTTTTCTCCATGTGGACATATGGTTTCTAAGTTCATCAAACTATATATATTTCATACATTTATAAACTTTATATATTATGCAACATTATTTTAGAAACATTTTCCCTTGATTTTACATTTTTATCATAGATTTTTAATAACTTATATCCCATTGTATTTATACATGATATTTTTTAAATCATTTCCTTATTATTAGATGCAAGTGATGGTTTTTTAAAAAATTATGAATAACTCTGCTATAAATATCTTCATACATACGGATTTTTTTCCTTGTGAATTTTCAAATTGCCTCAATTCCAGGATACAGATTTTTCTTCTTTTAATATTGTCAAATGAGCCCCCAACAATCGGGCCTGGCCTTTGGAGTAGAGTGGCATGTGGCTCTGCTTCTTGGGCTCTCAGAGCACACCATTGCCCCAACCACGGGTTCTGCATGGACTGCAGGCTATGACATGTACAGCACCTGTGATTACACCACACACCTATGGAGAAAACCCTTGTGAAACCAAAATTCAGATAGCTCTTTCTTCTGGGTGGTGTGGAAGTATAGCTCCATTTTCTGGTCTGGCTGCAAAACTGGTTTCACAAAGAAAAGTTTGAAGTCAAAAAGGGTTACCGAATTGTACAGCTCATTTGTGAATGGATCTTTATCTAGAAATAGAGGAAATTCAAGCTTTAGATGACATCGAAAGGGGTCTAAGAGGTTTTCGTTTCACTAGAATTAAAATTTATGCAAGAATAGAAAATGAGAAAACGTATTGTTTTTCTTCAAAATAAAGAGTTTTTGCTTTTAAAAAGTATTGTCGAATGAATTCAAAGAGAGTCTGGAGGCTTTGCTCGAAATAAATGATATTTATTCAAAGATCTTGGAGTTTGCAGACTGGGAACACAGTTAGGCAAAAACCCAGAATTGTTCCAAAGAAGAAAGAAAGTTAAAAGTTCTTACTATAAAAGTACATTCTTGAGAACATTCAGTCCTGCATTATCAGCCGTTAGATTGGCCCAGGACAGTGATCAGTCAGATGTTACGTAGTCAAGGATGATGGATGCCAGGTGGTCCAGAAGGTGGGTGCCAGGAGGTGTAGTAAGGTCGGTGGTCTGGATAATGAATGTCAGGTGGATGTATACATGAGTCCTTCAGAGCGTAATCAGAAGGTTACTAGAGCTCCAGATGTATACCCAGGCATTGACACAGGATTGGAGAGTTTAAAAAAGTTTAAGTTCCCAGGCTGTTAGAACAAGAATGGAAGCTTTCCTCATGCCTTAAGCTTCATAACATTAATAATTTTAGCAGCTTGGTTAAAGTGACTCCATTTATATAGTCCCTGTCTCCAGTCTTTTCTCACTGGATTAGAGTAGTATTGATATTTTCTAGCTGAGTAACTTTTACTAAGTCATTTAACTTTCCCAAGGCTTATTTCTTTATAAAACTTGAGTCGTCAGATACACCTTAGAAGGGTACCGAGGATTAAATGAATAAAAAATAGAGAGGTTCTGTGTCACCTGTCTTCACTCTTTCTCCAAAATATATCAGGGTACATTGTAGTAACAAGATGGATGACAGTATTTGTTTTTTTCCTTTTAAAAAGTTATTATTAAATTAATGTTGCATCTTAAAATCGATACTGTATCAGAATTGCAGAAATATGATAATTTCATAATATAAATTTAGCATAGGGGGTTTACTGTGTCAAAACGGGTTTATGATACTTGATATGTGTATTAAAATGCCTTCTAAAAGGATTTTGCCGGCAACATCCGGATCATATGTGTGTTACTGTTTTCCTACAACTTTGCCAGTATATGAGATTTGACTTTTGATTTTAAATAGTCTTAATCGTGCAGATTGTTTCTTCATTCTTATGTTAATTTTAACATATTTAGCTATTTTACTCTTTATATATAAAGGAGCTATGGGTATAAATAGAACAAAAGGCAAAATTTGAAGACATCTCAGAAGCCATTCAAAAGAAAAGGCCTTGATGTTTAGTCAGTAATTTAGAAGGGTGAAAGTAAGAGGTACCAGCTTGAATTTTGGCTCTTTCCTTTCTGTGTTTTTACAGCTGTTCTGCTGCCATATGCAATATTGGAAGAAGGCAGCAATTTATTTACAGAATCATAGAATTTTGAAGCTAGGTGGATCCTTAGGGATCATCTGGTGAGACCCCTCATTTTATGTGTAATTAAATAAAAACCCAGTGAAATTCAAATTGTTCAAGATTTTGCAGCTAGGAAATGGCAGGGCTGTAACTTGAGACCAAGGTTCTGGACTTTTCTACCAGGCACACTGCCTCTGTGATGCAAATTCCATTTGAAGGCTAGTGACACAACTACGACCCCTGGACATCAAGCTGGGCAGTATAAAATCTAGGCTAAGGATATTCCTAATTCTTACTAAACAAATTAGTCGAGAAAGTGAATTCATAACATCTCGGCTTTAAGATTATAGAATCAAACATGAAAAAAATCACCTATATCTGAATATGTTGCACAAAACTAGAAGCACATGTGATGCACTCCCTGTAATTGGCTTATGTAATGAATTGCGGGTAAGATGTCTTAGATCTAGTCATTCAGATTTCTAGGTGATTAAGCCCTCTAGAGAACTGAATCACCAGGCTCGTGAATTTTTCTCACTGTAGATTCAGTCTTGTTGCTATTAAATATTGATGCTGTTTTCCTTTTCCAAACCAAATTAGCACTCAAATTTTACATCTAAAGAATGGCATATTTTCATCCGATTATCTTTATCATTGTTATTTCAAAACTTTCATGATTTTATAAAACATTCCAGCAACACTTCTCAGGCTTTATCACCCTACGACAACAATATTAAGTCACTCCTCTCTCTCAATCCCAAACTGCCATGTCATGAGCTCAAATCAGCAAAACTGCTGGAACCTGACTCTCCTCAAATTGTTTCCCCAACTGTTTCTGAGGTCCCCCGGGGGAATGCCTTATAAATGCCCAGGACTCATTACATCTTTTATCCCTGCATCTTTGTCTTTCTTCTGGGCAGTACTGTTACTGGGCACCACTGTTCTCGCTTGGTGACCACTATTGATCCATCCCAGTTGTGGTCTCAAAGCAAGGTTAGTCCTTCTCCAGATTCCCCTACATAGACTGATGAAACTGTACTTTTAAAAAAACATGTCTTGAAACTGTACTTTTAAAAAAACATGTCTTGAAGGAAACTGAAAACATCCAGGAAATGTAGATATCTTTAGAGATGACAAGTCCAAACCCAAACCCTGAAATCCTGCCTAATTCCCAGCAGTCCCTCACGTGGCAGGGAGGCAGCTCTAAAGGAAACGGGCCACTCCAGGTTTTATGTTACCTTGGATTTCAGGTCCCGTTGGGCCCCAATTTAGACAAAGAAGAAATCTAGACTCTCTCAAGCCTCAGGCTAGCTTATTTTCCTGCCCCAGAATTTTCCTCCTCTCGGAATAGCTGACTTGGGGAGTACCCATTCGTTGATAGGAAGAGGAGGTGGTAGAAATCCTATATTTACTCTAAGGATTGAAATGGACTTCATTGTTTAAACAAAATAATCATAATAGTAAGCAGTCTATTTCCCCAGATCTGACTTATACAGCCTTGAATTTACCACATTGTGGGGGTAAATTTGTGCTTCAGTGGGCAACTGCATTTTCTAAAGTATAGGGCACCTCTGTCGGTTATCCAATTCTATGGGAGCTATTTTACAACTCTGTAAATTGTTAATAACTGATAGCAATGCAAAATGCTTGTTGTTTAGAGACATGAAATTATGTCCTGTCTGGTAGAGGGGTAGTGGTTCAATCAACTTCTCTTCCCTAGTGTGGAAGAAGCCAGTTTTGTCTCAATTTGTATATTCATTTCACTATTCCTCATCTATAACTGATATTCTGCACTGATTCTACTGCTGATTACAAACTAACAATTCTGATTCTAATTCTGATATGTGTATGGTGGAGGGGTCCCTACACCACCAAGCAAATCTCCAACACCAGCTAAGTGGGTGTCTTACAATCCAACTCAGTTCTGATACTCTCTACGCAGAGATAGCATCAGGTCCCACAGGTTAAGGGCTCAGTCCTACAAGACTGCCCCTCCGCTTTCTGAGGCCAGTCACAAGTTCAGGTTTTCACCTGGGCTTTTGACCGACCAGCTATAGATCAGAGGTTCCAAAGACCCACCTCCTTGAGTTCAATTAATTTGCTAGAGTGGCTCACAGAACTCAGAAAAACATTGAACTTACTACATTACTGCTTTATTATAAAAGGATATAACTCAGAAACAGTCAAATAAAGAGAAGCAGAGGGCAGGGTATGGGGAAAGACGTGGGGCGTCCGTGCTCTCTCCAGGCTCCCCAGTCTCTCCAAATCTCCACGTGTTCACTAACCCAGAAGCTCACTGAACCCCATCCTTTTGAGTTTTTGTGGAGCCTTGATTACATAGACATGGCTGATTAAATCATTGGCCATTGGTGATTGATTCGACCTCCAGCCTCTTTCCCCTCCCTGGAAGCCAGGGGGAAGGGCTGAAAGTTCCAGCCCTCCAACACAATGGCTGGTTCCCCTGGCAACCAGCCCCATCCATAGGTGCTTTTCAAAGGTCAGTTCATTAACATAAACTTAGGTGTGATTGAAAGGGGTTCTTTGTGAATATCAAGAAACCTTTATAGCTCCTATCACTTAGGAAATTCCAAGGGTTTTAGAATCTCTGAGCCAGAAACGTTTGAGGACCAAGTAGATATTTCTTATTATAAATATCAGAATAACTTCGTCTGTTCTTGGGATTCTTCTTTGAACTGGCTGTAGTAGCTTAGTGTTTTCCTCATTAATGAGTTGAATAATATCTTTAAGACATATTCATTTTTATATCTGTGTAAGTCATGATTTTACCATTAAAAAAATTATCTTTTAACACCATGTGTGGGACCCTGAAGCACAGTTACTTTTTGCTAAATCAAACGTTTAGTTCCTTGTGATATTTTTCCATCAGCATGAGGAATAGAGATCAAGTCTGTGGGTCCTCTCCCCCAATCCTGGCATAATATTCACACGCACACACGCACACACACACACACAATACACATAAACACACACAACTCCCCAAAATAAGCAATAATTTTTAGCCACAGAACAGTCTAAAATCTACATTCAAGAAGAAAATACTGTCTAATGCAATGGAGGTGATTCACCAAGCAGAACATGTGCTGTCTCAACTAGAAGGGAACATGTTTGGGTTATTTCCCCACCTCCAGAAATTCCTCAAGGATGTCGAGTACTTAGCTTTCAACTGTATCAGGGTTTGTCAGCCTTGGCGCTATTGACATTTTGGACCCAATAATTCTTTGGGGTGGGGGCACTGCAGGATGTTTATCAACATCATGACTTCCACCCACAGGTGCTGTAGTTAATGCCTCACCTCCAGTCCCGACAACCTAAGGTATCTCCAGACATTGCCGAATTTCACTAAGGGAGGCAAAATCACCCCCAGTTGAGAATCATTCGTCTGTTTTCTTCAAAGTCTCCCAGAATGGTCCCTTCCAGAGTAAAGGATCTGGTATCTCCCCAAAGCTAAGCAGATGTACTCAACTAATATGTATCAGCGTGGATGGGTCTCAGTAATAGTGTTGAGCAAACACGAAGTTGCAGAGTGCTTTCTTTGCACAGTGTGATATTGTTTATGTAAATCTTAAAATCCCAAAACCTTATAATGTGTATTGCTTATAGAAACATGCATATGGAACAAAAGTATAAACCGTGCATATGGAGAATACACACCAATTTAATGAGTATGGTTGCCTCTGAGAAAAGGAGGGAATTAGAACAGGCTAGGATTACAAGAGAAATATCTGTAATATTTTACCTTTTTTTTAAAAAAAAGATCTAAAACAAATACTGCAAAATGTTACATATTTTTTTCATTCCAGCTAGTGCATATATGAATATTGTCTTACTCTACAAACTTCACTGTATTTTTGAGAAGAAGTCATAATGTGAAAAATACAGCTTAAATTTCTCATAATGTTCTTTGAGGCATGTGTTATTAATTTTCCAATCATCTACTATTTATATTATTCGTACTGCTGCTTGCCTCCGCCATTATAGGTAGCTGTGAGCTGGCAGTGTTTTATAGAGCAATTTCCTGGCTCAGACCCTAACGAAACCCATAATATTAATGCCCTCACCTTGTATTTGTGGAGTGCTTTATCTTTTCCCAGGACTCTTACATCCATCTTCTCATTTTATATTCACAACTTCTATAGCCATCAATCTTTGTCTCAACTATATTCACCATGGAAGTGTATAAAAAAGGCTTCTATGAAAGCTCTTTCTTTAGCAGCTGTTTTAGTTTGGGTCACCCCAGAAAGGAGCTCTGAGACAAGGATCCTATTTGGGAGGTGATCGCAGCAAGCACACGTAGGGGAAGTGAGGCAGGGGTTAGGGTTAGGAAATGGAAGGAAACTGCTAAATGGCACATCATACAGCATGTAACAGTCGAGGGCAATTGAGGCTAAAACCTCCTGGAGACTTTGGGAAACAATTAGAGCTCGTCTCAGAGGTCTCCCCGCTGAGGAGCAAGTCATGTGGCTTATTATTACTCCTCCAGCTCCCATCTGTAACGTACAGAGAGCTGCTCCCAAAGATGTCAGCTTTTCATCACTTCTGACCTGCCCCACTCTGGGGTCAAGCGGAAGTCCTCAGAGGTAGAAGCATGGGTGCTTACAAATGGATGCCGTTGGCATGTACTAGGGTGCTGGAAGGACATGGGCAGAGCCTGAAAAATATCTGCTACAACACCTCTCTACAGGTGTGTCCTGTATTTTCATGGATGTCTTACCTTTACAGCTTACGCAGCATTTTTACAAATGTCACCTTAAATCCTATGAGGATTGGCATATTCTTATGTGTAATTAGAAAGCTCAGCTGAATCCATTTACTTGCCAGAGGCTTGAAACTGTTTTTTGACTCTTAAATTGCATGGCTGCCATCTCTCCCCATACGAGGGATTAGCAGCCTGTGGCCTGTGAGGCAAATCTGACCTGTCACTTGTTTTTATAAATAAAATTTCATTAGAACATGACCACACCCATTTGTTTATATGTTTTTTGCATAACTCTCATGCTGCAACAGCAGAATTGAGTAGTTCGAACAGAGGCTTGCAAAGCCAAATAAATTTACTCTGTGGCTCTTTACAGGAAAAGTTTGCCAACCCTGGCTCTATGCCTTAAAACTAGGAGAAAGTTCTTATTTTCAATAGTTTTGAGAGCTTCCAGTATGAGCAAGTTTATATGAAGGAAATATTAATTATTTATAAAAATCCATTTTTATGAAGTGGATTATGAGCAAAGTAGTATTTTTAAAAACTGTTTCCATAACAAATATTGGCCATTTGCCCTAAAAAATATATTAAGATCCAAGGAGAAACTTGAAGTAGTTTCACCTCTACTGTGGAATAAACTGTAAATACCTAAGCTCCGACATAGAAAATAGTGATCATTTATTGTGTCTAAAACCAACTTATTAAAAATTGTGTTGATAATGATCCAGTGAACTCGATGAAATGCTGTACTGACAAGCACAATTTGTTATAGAGGACACACATAGAACAAGGTCGGGAGGGCCGTGGATGCACAGCTCCTAGGCCCTCCCCCTGTGGAGTCAAGGTGTATCACCCGTACTGTACATCGATGTGCTCAATGACCAGGGTAAATGCTCTATTATGCCACAGAGCCTTGAATATATTAATCATAGTTATTTTAAGTTCTTTATCTGACAATTCCAAAATCTGTGTCATATCTGAATCTAGTCTTGATGCTTGCTTTGTCTCTTCAGACTGTCCTTTTTCTTGTCTTTTAGCACACCTCATAGCTTTTTGTCAAAAGTGATCATGATGTATTTGGGAGTAGGAACTGAGGTTATCAGCCTTTTGATGTGAAACTTTATGTACCTGGCTAGGAGCTAGGCTGTGTTTAATATTTACTGTATATATTCCAGAGGCTTTCTCTAGTTTCCTTTTATTCTGCTTCCATGTTGTCTTTAGGTTTCCCTAAGAATACCTTCTTAAATAGAGTGTGTGCCTTACAAGTCTCGAGGCTGAAATCTACTGTTATTATCCCGGGTTTCTGTTGATGGAGAGGTAAGATACTGAGTGGAAGAACTCTATTATCGTATAAGTAAGTCTCTAGTGGGCCTGAGTTATTGAGCTTTGACCCCTGGAAGCATTTCTTGCCCTTTTCCCCCTCCTATTATGTGAGGCAGGATGTCTAGAGGGGACTGGAGTTGTCTAATTGCCCTTCTTCTTGGTCAGATAGGGCTCCAGTAAAATAATTTCCCTTGAGGGCATCTCTTACAGAGAACAGAACGCTCTGGGCTCGTTTTAAAATGGTTACTTTTCCCCTGTCTCTGCCAAAGCAGAGGAGATTTTTCTCTCATATTATATTCACTCGTGGTAGTACTCCTGGAGATAAAACCCACAAAAGTGTGGGAGTTTTTAACTCTCAAGTTAATCTACGCTCAGTCTTCAGTAATTCGTCGCTTACTATTTAAGGGTGCCAACCAGTCTGGCTCCTGAAGTGTCTGCTCTTGGTCAGCTGTGATCCTCTGCATTTACATCTCTTTCCAGTTTTCAAGGTGGCAGTTTGCCCTGTGACTGCAGTTTTCAGATAGATGTAAGAAAAGTTGTTGATTTTCAGTTTGATCAACTTTTTTCTTGTCGTGAGCACAGAATTGATGACTTCTAAGCTCTTTACCTGTCAGAGCTAATCAGGAGGCATGATCAGTATACAGTTAGAACCGGGCATGCTGAAGTCCAGACAATTAGCCTGTAGCTCACGGGGACCAGGCATATTGATTACTGTGAGTGGCCACTGACGCTTTCATGAAACCACCTTTTCAGCTCAAATTGCATTCTGCAAACATAATATTTTGCTAAGTAATTCGTCAAATTAAGTGTAATTTCAAAGGAGAGATCTTTTAGTGATATTTGGTTTGATGGTTCGAACCAGACATCATTTCCACTGTGTTGAATCCCCATGGCCTTTTCAGCAGCAGAATCAGTTTCTTGCAGATTCTGTGAATTGCAGTTGTAAACTCTTAAGTAAAATTGCTCCAGAATATGCTTTCTCTGGTATAAATGGAAGTCTCCATTCCGCTGTATGAGTTTCCCTTGAATCTGAAACACATGGGTGGGTTCCAGTCCAAGAGATTTGCTGCTTGATAAGATGCTCTTTTTAGGATGACCAGGCAGTGGACTAAATACAAGAATTACAATTTTTTATTCAAGTGGCTAAATCCATAACTATACTTTTCTAAATTAAGTCTGTTTTGTTATGCCTGTCTCTAGATTTCCATTAACACTCCCATCGGTCAGATGGTTTATAGAAAATAAAAGAACATTATGCTTTTGATTTTTTTTTTCTTTCTGTAATCCAGTAGTTCTTGACGGGGGGCAATTTCATCCCAAAGGGGACATTCGGCAATGTCTGGAGACATTTCTGGTTGTCACAGCTGAGGAGGTGGGTGCCACTGGTGTCTTGTGCGTAGAGGCCAAGGATATTGCTAAACACCCTGCAATGCACAGGAAGGTTTCCCACAACAAAGAATTATCTGCAGAAATTATCTGGTCCAAAGTGTTGATAATGCTGAGGCAGAGTAACCCTGCCGTAATCTGAGTAATTAGCCACCACAGCCTATGTCCTCAGCTAGACCAAAATCCTAATGATCTAATTATTCTTATCTCTTTATTGATTTTTATATTAAAAGCATTAAAAGATAATGCCTCTCTTTGGAATATTTTTTCTTAAGTTCCAGGAATAGTCTTGAAATCCTGCCTCACAAAGCCTACAGGTTAGTGACTTACAGTATCATCTACTTGCCGGAGGCTTACTAGGCTCTGGGTTCCTAAGAGTTAAACACTCTTGCAAAAATTAGTCTGTTTAGCTTGTGGGTTATACAAGTAAAGATTAGTAATACAAAATAACTCCAAATTATTCTACTCTCGGAGATAACGGTTTAGTGTATTACTTTGCAACTTATTTTTTGCATGTATAATATGTTTTATATTTTTATATTTTTCTTCTTCTCATTTTTCCAGCATTAATTTTTAAGAGACATTTCTCATTAATAGTTTTAGTCAAGAGTGAAAATACGATAACATAGAAAACCTATATTATAAAGTTATATTAAGCTATTACAAAGATATAACAATCATCGTCTGAAGTACTTTGAGGACTTCATCCCAATTGCACTTGTTCTGTTACAGAAACTGACCTAAGAGACTGGAAATGAAAGGATATAACGTAAGAGGTTTTAACAGGACAGACTGGCGAAACATGGCGGAAGGAACAAAAGCTAGTCAGAAGCAGTTGTGTTAGCGTTAGTATGTGTGGCTGGCATGTTTCTGAAGAGGCTCCCCTGAGACGCCCAAATGAATCGCTCTAGGTCCCCAGTTAGTAAAAAGATCCTTTCCCCTGTGGAGAATGAGCAGAGAGATTGCTCTGAGACCTCTGTCTTTCTTTTTAAGGGGTAAGTGTACCCTTAGGCCCTAAAAGGTATATCTTAGATTCAACCTCTCTCCCATCCAGCCTAACCACACCTTCAAGCACCTGTGTGTATCCACCACAAAGCCCTGCTAGGTTACAGAAGATGCGTACAGCAAAGGTGGGAAATATAGGCCTAGACACAGAGAGTGTGCGGGTAAATGATAAACTGCAAATACCTTCTTGATTAAGTTAATTCACCTTTGTTAACAAAGGTCACAGGTTCTTCTGCCAGTGACAACTTGTGCTCTCAGTGTAGTCTGTCTCAAGAAAGAATTGGTTCAGATAAATTTTGGAGAAGGAAAAATACTTTCATCAACACTCACTCCACAGTGGAAAATGTACCAAGTTCTCTTCTTTAGTTATAAGCAGAATCCGAAAACAGCATAAAATCATTTCCAGTGATCAACATCTGCATCCTCAAACTGTCCAGCACCTGTTGGTGCAGCATCTACCTCCATCACATTATATTCTTCTCCATCATAATCATCTGAATCTTCATCCTCAGGATGTGGATGCAAAGCCTGGTATTCACACATTGCAGTGAACATTGCCTCTAGCGCTGGTATGTCACTAGGCACAAATCTAAATCCAGCAATAAGTTCAAAAACATCATCAGTGTCTTTTTGCATCATCAGCAACAGATTCCTTTATTTCTTTTTTTAATTTTTTAATTACAGTCGACATACATTTTGTTAATTTCAGGTGTACAGCATAGTGATTAGATATTTTTAAAACTTAAGAAGTGATCACCCCCAACAAATCTAGTACCTATCTGACACCACACATACATTATTACAATACTATTGTTATATACATAATTATTACATTTCCCTATGCTACATTTCACATTCCCATGACTTTCTTCTAACTACCAATTTGTACTTCTTAATCTCTTCCCCCTTTCGTCTGTCCTCGAACCCCCTCCCATCTGTCAACCATCAAAATGTTCTCTGTATCTATGAGTTTGTTTCTGTTTTGTTTTTTTTGTTTTTTTTAGGTTCCAGATGTAAGTGAAATTATATGGTTTTGTCTTTCTCTGTCTGACTTATTTCACTCAGCACAGTACCCTCTAGGTTCATCCATGTTGTCGCAAATGGCAAGATTTTTTTTTCAGCTAAGTAATATTCCACTGTATATATATACCACTTTTTCTTCGTCCATTTATCTACTGATGGACCCTTACGTTGGCTCCATATCTGGCTATTGTAAATAATGCTGCAGTGGACATATGGATGTATATGTCTTTTCGAATTAGTGTTTTGAGTTTCTTCAGATAAAATACCAAGAAGTGGAAAGCAGTAGATCCTTTTGATTCTTCTTCAAATTTGGCATTCACCATAACATACAAATGCTCTTATGGATATGCATTTAGGCCCCTGGACACCCACCGCATGCAAACTAACAGTGGGGTATTCCAGTGAGAATCCTAATCCAGGGCCATCTAACCGAGACAAGCGGTTCTCAGTGATGTAAAGGATGGTGGTGCTGGTACCCAGGCCCTTGCAGTTCAGCACAGCTGCAGAATCTGGCTGCTGCCTCGACAGCCTCTCAGCCAACCCAGGCAGTGGGAAACTTCTGAGGAAGCTATTGCAGCAGTGAGCAGAGACACGGGCCGGGCCAGGAGGGAACTGAAGCATAGCCAGCCAGTTCACTGCATCCCGCCCCTATAATGCATTTAAACGTAATTGAGTTTATAATGTATATATCATATATGTTTTCCTCTCCCTATGATATTATTTCATGGCCATTTTTTTAGGTCAGTAGATAATTTCTAAAGTACATTTTTAATGTTTGCATAATACTTCCTCATATGACTATTACATATGTTTAACCATTCCCTTTAATGTGTGGCAACATTTTTCGGAATAAAAAAAAATAAAATCAGAAAACAGAACAAAAGTGCCTGAATAGCACCAAATACCAAACTTCAACAAGAAAAGCAAGAAATACTGCCACCAAAACAAAGATAACCCTTTGACTTTCCATTATATCTGATGATAAAATTAATTTGTGTACTAGGACTCACAAAATGCGGGCCACCCCAGTAGCCCGGCTCATGTCACAAATCTAAACCTGAGTCAGCCGCACTTAAGGGACACACCTGCCAAGGAAACCTAATGCACTCCAATCACGATCATCCCATTTGCTTTAGCTCGCTCACCTCACCCTGCTGGCCTCATAAGACAACCCCCGACCTCCTAGCCCATCCCGCCCCGCTTCCCTGTTGCCTCTTCTAATATTATATAAAACTCGCTCTTGCCCAAAATCCCTTGGGAAGAACGTTCCTCTGCTTGTGAGACACTGTACTCCCCCAGTCCACCCAATCCATGGATCGTTTTCCCTTGAATAAAGGACACCGAACTCATTACTAAGTTGTTTTAGTTTTGCCATTTGACACCAACAATGCTCGGTTTTATAAATATCTGTTAAATGATATACAAATCTGTGTACACTGGTGTTGATATTTTTCACTGTGCAATCAGAAAATCTGACGTGTGCTTGTAAAAAAAAGAAGATAAGTAATCAGAATTCATAAATAGAGTTTCATTTTTAAGATAAATAGCATGCTTAGACCCGGCAGCCTGTGTGTGTGTGTGGGGGGGGGGGTCTTGACTTTTAAAACAGTATTGTAATATTGTGATTTATAAGAAATTTATGTATTTGGTCTTCATCCATGCTTCCTGGCTGACAGCAGCAAAAACCTTGGAATTTCCCGGGGGATTAAAGCAAAGGGAGCATCTTTTGTTATAATATTTGGTCTCCTGTCCTCAGTTCCTGAAATGCCTGCAGAGCCATAAAAGAGTAATGGGGGTCTTGTTATTCAGAACAAGGCCCTTTTCACCGGAGCCGGGCTTATGTTAATGAAGTGACTTGTGAAAGCACCTGAGGATGGGGGCTGGTAGCCAGCAGAACCAACCTCGATTAGAGGGTTGGAACTTGCTGTCTCACTGTTCGATTTCCAGGGTGGGGAGAGGGGCTGCGGGCTGAATCAATCACTGTGGCCCTTGATTTAATCAGCCATGTCTCTGTAATGAAGCCTCTATAAAAAAACAAAAGGATGGGGATTGGAGAGTTTCTGGGTGCAGATTTGGGGCGAGTGGAGAGAATATGTAAGCTTTGTGCCCTCTCCCCGTATCTTGCCCTCTGCATCTCTTCCATCTGGCTGTTATTATTCTTTTATAATAAACCAGTCATCTAGTAAGTCAAATGTTTTTCTGAATTCTGTCAGCCTCTCTAGCAAATTAAATGAACTCAGGGAGAGGTTTGTGGGAACCCTTGATTTATAGCCAGCCAGTCAGAAGCACAGTGACAGCCTGGACTTGGGATTGGCATATGAAGGGGGGAGGGGAGTTAGTTTAATGGGACTGAGCCCTTAATTTGTGGGTAGATAGTGTCAGAATTGAGTTAAATTTGTGGGACACCCAGCTAGTGTCTGAAAATTGGTGATGCGAGGAAACCCCCCCCCACATTGTAATTGGTCTTAGAACCCTTAAGTTCAAGAGTTCCAAGCTTATTACATAAAATTGTTAGTAGTTATACTAATATGTATGTATAACATGTATCATATAAACGTCTCATAGGAGGACACAAGATATGTAAAATCCAGAATTAATTTTAGAAGTCATCTCAGCCATGGCCCGAGAGAGTGCAAGGCTGCTGAAGACAAGGGACCTTGCCAAGTCAGGATGTGCCATGGCTGGAGGCCCAAATGCCCGACTTTGCCCTCTGCTCAGCCTAACTCAAGGCCCAGCAGCCTCATTTCCAGATAAATGTAGATAAACACCAAGAGGTGAGCTCTGTCAGTTACTCTTTCACCTCGTGCTAATAGGTATGACCATCAAACATTGTCCCCACTTAAGTCAGAATATAAAGGGAAAGCCCACACAAATCTGCCCCCTGGAGCTTTGAACATAAAAACCCAGTCGATAGCACATTACAGATTTAAAGCACATTTAATTCTCTGCAAGGCAGGAAATGATTCCCTGTGAATTCAACCAGCGCATGTAGCATTAAGAACATAATCTTTTTGATTTTGAGAAAGAAAAGGGTGAAAGGGGTGAGAAGTAGGTATTGGGGACGGAACGGTGTTCTCAGGGGTAGTTCATACCCCTGTTAGTGCATTAATTGCGGCACCGATATTGTTTCTCATGGCTGCTGACTGACCTTGGTGAGTGAGTAGAAATGGTAGTGGCTAAGAATAATCATTAAGAAATAGAACGTTTTCTTTAAAAAAGGAAAATTGCCTGGTGGTATATCGGTTTTATATTTATAATCACTGTGGCCCATTAAACTTATCAGTATCCTATAGTGGAGCCTGTAGAGAATTTTAATGTGTTTATTTGAGCCAAACTGAGGACAATTACTGGGAAGCAAATTCTCAACGGATTAAGAAAATGCTCTGGAGAATGGCAGTTTTGCAGCTTATTTTATACATTAGAATAAAAGAAGACTTAAGGAGGGTTGCACGAATCCTTTGGTGGTGGATTAAGAGGGCGGGAGAAAGCAAAGGGGGGAAGGGAGGGGCGGAATCTCTAAGATTGGATAAAAAGCAAAATGGAGAGAGACATACTTTTACATTGGTGAATACAGGATAGTTAATAATTAACATAGCACATAGAGATGGTATTGGGGGGACAAAATAACAATGGGGGTTCTGTGCTCCGCACTGGTGTGGTCAGTTGTGACCTGAGGGGTGTGGAAAAAGGATTACTCTGACATTCCAAGGATATGTTATCTTAGATGCAAGAAGACAATAGATAGGTTTGCTTAGGTAAACAGTGACCTTTGTCAAGAGTGCTGCAGGTCCAGGATGTGACTACCTGCCATGCCCTGCTTTTAGTTAAGAATTTTTATGTTCAGATCCTCCTATGTGTTTAATTTCGGTCTCTGAGTTTGTAGGGCTGCCATGCAGGCCTCCCCTGGGCTTGTCGGGTTTAGTACGTGACCCTTTTTTCATCCAAACTATTATTGGGAAAGGTTGCAGAAAAGTGGGAGTATGAGGAGAAATAAAGAAATTTTAAACTTAAACCAATCTCAACATTTATTACATCCTGCTTCTGTTAGTCTCTGGGCAATCTGAAGGACACAGTCATCACGGAGCTTTTTTTTTTTTTTTTCCAGAATACCATTAAATTGGCTCCCACACTGTAAACCTAAAAAGAGGGGATGTGGGGTACCAGTTCTCTCTTTTGACATTTTACTTGGATTTCAAAGGAATAGTGACTAAGAACCTCATGAAATCTAAATACGGTTACTGATAAGAATTCAGATTGTTGCAAAAAGCACAATAAGAAATTTATATGTCGAGGAAAAAATTTACTCTGGTAAATAGGTGAGGGGTGTGTGTGTGTTTGGCTAGGTCTAGAAGTATTTAATTATTGGGGTTTTTTTAGCAAATTCATAAACTTTGGGCACATCGAGATTATGTCAACCCATGGTCAGCATTAATATTATATTAGTTTATAATAAGTATTTTTTCATTAAGTAGAAAAATTTGAAAAAATATTATATTTTAAGGCATATGTATGGTTTGCTATCAAACTGACACATTCCTTCATCCACAAAAGTCACATCAGAGTCATGAAAAAGCAAGATCGCACTATTATTATTCAGTAGTGCCTCTCCCTGTTTATTTATTACTTTATTCATCAGCACATCCTAGTAAATGCCTAAAAGAAAAACCCTGATGTGCAGTATTTGGCCATCTCTGTGGTATGAGGACTCCCACCATGGCCAATCTCAAGGCCACTGAGCAAGAGTTGCAAAGAGATGCCAATAATCAGATCTCATATTTAGAAGGTAAGGGCTGGTTCCAGGATTCTATTGCCTGTAACCAGGAGAGAGAGAATGTTCTGAGAAGTTCAATTGCTTAGAATGTTTACATTATAAAGGATGAAAAGGGATGGCAGGGACTGAGGCTATTGAGACAGGTGGAAGTCAAAGCATGAAGAGCCTTAAATGTCTGTCTGTTCAAGAGGTTCAATGACCATAGGATTTGGCAGATATTCAGGTAAGAGATGACAGTGGCTCTCGTCATTGTAGTCACCATAATATTTTGAAAGAATCCAGAGGAGAGGTGATGGTGTCCCTAGCCACAGTAATGCCCAGGGGATTTTGTAGATACAGAGTGAAAAGATGATGGAGAACCTGACCATGGTAATGTCCATAGAATTTTCTAAATATCCAGGTAAGAAATGAGGATGTTCCTACTAGGTAATAAACATAGAATATTGAAGTTATACAGGTAATAAATGATGATCACTCTAACCATGGATCCACCATTATATTTTGTAGATAATCCAGGTAAGAAATGATGATTGCCTTAACTACAGTACTAAAATTGGGATTTCTCAGGTAGGCAGGTAGAAGTGAATGGTGTACCTTACCACATTAGTGACACATGGTATTTTGGGTATTCCAGGTATGATGGTGAACCTGACCAAAAAAACAACCATGGGATTTTTCAGAGCCTTTGTGAAGAGATGGGGTTGTCTGTTATCATGAAAGCAATGGTCGGATTTCTCAGTCAAGAGATGATGGTGATCCTAACCACAGGAGTGAACCAGGGGTTTTGAAAATATCCAGGTAAGAAATGATGTGTATCTAACAGTGGTAGTCCCAAGGTATTTCATAGTTACCCATGTTAGAGATGATGTGTCCCTAATAATTGCATTTATCTGAGTAATTTGTAGCTGTCCATGTAAGATCTGTTTTTCTGAACCTAGTAGATACCATAGGCTTGTATAGATATCCAGGAAAAGATGATGTGTTACAAGCCATTATGAGGACCAAGGTCTTTTGCAAATATCTAGTCAAAACTGATGGTAAACCTAAAGTGAATATGTAAGTGTGAGGGTATTGTAGCTTCTTGATTGAGACCTTCCTGTAATAAAAGACAGATTAACGTCAGAAAAACAGTTTTAATTATGTGTGCATATATGTATGTAAGGGAGCCCCACAAAGATATGAGACTCAAAAAGGCTGCCAGGTAATTGAGGCTTATATATCATCCCCAAGCTAAAGAAAGGGAGATAGGCCCGGGGCTTCAATAGGGAGGGAGGCAATTCACAGGAAGGTGAGAGGAGGAAATGGATGGTAAACAGAGTTTGCCTTGTCAGGTGGAAGTCTCTCAGGTGGAAAAGTGACCTCTGATAATGGCTTTCTTCCTGGCACAGTCCCCCTTTCTCATGTAAATGTCCCTTAAAAAGGATAGCTTCTACTCTGCTTTCAGAGCTTCTCCTATATCTGCAGTTTCTCAAAATAATCAACTCAAAACTATCCTGACACCAAAAAAGCGTATTTGAGGGTGGCATATTCTGCTGCCCTTTAGTATCCATTAAGTAATGATGGTGACTTAAACCATGGTAATGACCACGGGATTTTCAGGTGTCCTGGTAAGACCTGATGTGTCTCTTAATTGCACTTGTCACCATGTTTTTTGTAGGTTGCAGTAAAGAAATGAAGGTGAGATTATCATAGTAGTGAGTATGAGATTTGATAGGTACCAAGAAAAGCAACAACGTGGGCTTTAACCAAGTGGACATCATAGTATTTGGGAATTGTCCAGAGAAGTTATCGTGGTGTCACTCACCACAGTACAGACCATGGGATTTTGCAGTTTCAAATCAATAGATGATGGTGAACTTATTAATGAGAGTAAATGTGAGACTTTGAGGATATCAAGGTAAGAGATGATGTGGGCCTTAAACACATTAGAGACCATATTGTTTTCAGATATCGAGAAAAGCGATGATATTGTCCCAAACTCTTATCATAACTGTGTCTTTTTGCAGGTATTCAGGTAAGAAATGAATGTCCCTAACAAAAGTAGTAACCGTGAGATTTTACTATTTTCTAATTCAGAGATGATTTGTCTTAAAACTTAGTAGTGAGAGAGATATTTGCAGGTATCCAGGTAATACATCATTATTACATCACAAAGTCCTCACTACCATGGTGACCATGTGATGTTTGCAGGTGTCCAGTGAATAGATGATAGTGTCTGAAACTACAGTATTAACATTAGAGTTCTCCAAGTCTCCAGGTGGAGTTAGTGGTTGCCCTAATGGAATGGACAGATGGAATTAGCAGAAGTCCAGATGGAAGAACATGTTTCCTTAACCAAGGTTGCCACCATGTGTTTTTTTCAGGTCCCAGTCAAGGGATGACAGTGTCTCTAACTGCAATGTTGACCTTAGAACTAAAGGATCCAGGTAGAGTTCATGGTTTCCCTAACAATAGTAGTGATCATGGGAATTCTTAAGGTCCATGTAGAAGATGTAGCCCTAGTCATAGCTGCCATGATGTGTTTTTACAGGCTTCAGTCAAAAGATACCGGTGAAGGTCATGGAATATAGGTAAGTGATAATGTGGACATTAAACATAGTACAGATTGTCTGATCTTCAGATAGCCAGGTAAGTGTTAATGGTGTTCCTAACATTGATGTTATCATATTTTTTGTAGGTATTCACTTGAAAATACATTGTCCCAACCAATGCTAGTAAGCATTAGCCCTTATTATTTTAGAGTTTAGATACAATGTATGTTTAACCTTAGTAATGACTGAGGGGTACACATGTATCCAGGTAAGATGTCCTACTGTTTCTCACCACAGTATTAACATGAGATTTTTTAGAGGTACTCAGTTGAGTGATGATGGTGTATCCAAGAATGTTGTTAACCTTGAAGTTCTGCCAGGAACCAAGTAATGCTGATGGTTCCCTAATGATGGAAGTGACCAAGATTATCTGCCGGTATCCTGATAGAACAAGTTATATCCTTAAACATGTGTTTTTTTAGGTTCCAGTCTAGAGCCCATGGGGTATGTAAGAGTGTTTATTAATGGAGCTTTCCGGGTATCCAGGTAAGTGATAATATAGGTCGTACAACACTATAGACCAACTAATATTCAGATATCAGAATTTAGGATTGTGACTCTAACACTTGTGTTCCTCTGTTTATTTGCAGGTATCTCATTAAGGCCTTTGCTGGTATACCAGCAAAGTATACCTATACAAGTATAGGATAATCTTATATTTACTCTTGAATGACCTTATTTTCAGAATCTAGATAATTAATGATGTTGTCAAGATTCTTATGTTAAATTTCTTTTTGGCACATTTGTAGTTAAAAATTAAGTTGTCTCTAACAGTACTAGTAAGCATGAGATTTTATTGTATTCTTGTTTAGGGATAACGTGTATTTAACACTCTTAGTAATAGATGGATATGCAGGTATCCAGTTAGTTTTTTGTGTTATTCAACACTGTGTTATTGATCATGGCATTTTTTTTTAGGTATCTTTCCATAAGTAGAAGATGTGCCTTACTAGGATTTGACTAAGGAATTCTACAAGATCCAGGTAGACTTGATGCGCTCTATAATGATGGAATGACTGGTTATTTGCAGATGTTCTGGTAAAAAAAAAAAAAAAGTTATGTCCCTTAACATATCATGATGAATCTAACAGTGATCGTTAATGGGGGGAGGAGATTTCTGATATCCAGGTAAATGATGATATGCACATCACTGATCAGCCGATCTTCATATATGTGGGTAAATGATGTTGGAATGCCTCAACTTGTTTTACCACGTGAGTTCTTAGCAGATATTGAGGTAAGCAATAATAGGGTTTTGCCAGTTCTTGCAACCATGTTATCCTAGTGTTTTACATTTTACAGGAAAGTTATGTTTAATCATGTGAGTGTTGAATAATTTGCATTTATCCATGTAATTTTCCTGTAATTCTGTTTCACAGTTATAACCATAGGATTTTATGGATGTGTAGTCAAGAGACGATGGGGCTAGACCTTGAATACTGCAAAAATCCAGTTAGGTGGATGGGTTCTGCAGTGATGGAAGTGAAGGAGCTTATTCGCAGGTGTCCACGTGGAAAGTGTTTCTCCATAGATACATATTTTTCACAATGTGTTTTTCAGGGTCCAATCAGTGATCATGGTGACTTCATAATGGTTAGCAGGAACCTTGTTTATATCCGGGTAAGTGACAGTTTGGCCTTAAGTATCATTTAAATATCCGCTCTTCAGATTTCTTAGTGAGAATAGTGTGTCTTACCTTTGTGTATTATATTTTTCTAAATATATTCAGGTAAGAAATGATATAGTTTCAACCAAATCTAGTAAGAATTAGCCCTTACAGTGTAATAATTTAAATATAATGTGTATTGAACATAAGTAGTGATGGAGATATGTGCAGGTAAATTATCACACCACAGTATCGATCATGAGATTTTTACATATGCCTTGTTGAGAGATGATGGTGTCTCTAAGAACGTCATTGACCTTGAAGTACTGCCATAATGCAGGTAGTGTTGGTGGTTCCTTCAATGACGGAAGAGACCAACATTATTTGCAGGTGTCATCATAGAATAAGTTGTTGTATTAAACATATTTGCTGCATATATTTTCTTCAGATTCTGGTGAAGAGATTGTAGTGAATCTAATGGTAGTTATCAGGACATTGCTAGTAACTAGGAGAGTGGTAAAGTAGGTCTGACCACAATGCAGACTATCTGATCTTCAATATCTATGTTAGTGAGGATGTTGTCCTCAACACGTGTTATCTTGTTTTTGTAGGTATCCTGTTAAGATCTTTGCTAGTAAAGAGGTACGATGTAAGAGGACATTAACTCATTAGAGACTTTTGCTATTTTCAGACATCTAGGTAATTAATGATCTTCTCAACTCTTAAAATAGACTTGTTTTTGGCATGTATACAGTTAAGAAATTAATTTGTCTTGAACAATTCTAGTAAGCATGAGAATTAACTGTGTTCTTGTTTAAAGATAATGTGTTTCTTATAGTAATAACAGATATGCAGATATGCAGGTGATTATATTGTCCATCACAATGATATTAAGCATGAAATTATTGCAGGTATCTCTTTAAGAAAGGAAGGTATCTCTCACTAGGGTTTGACCTCAGAGTTCTGCAGTTATCCAGGTAAAACTGATGAGTTCCAAAATGCTCTAATAGACCAAGGGAATTTTGTAGGTGCATGGGTACAATAGGATGTGTACTAAATATTTTAAACATCATGTTTTTCAGATTCGTGCAAAGACATCACAGGAAGCCTATCAGTGGTAGTTAATGAGGCGCATAGCAGGTATTGAGGTAAGTGATGATTTGGGCCTAAACCACAGCACAGATCAACTGATCTTCATATATCTAGGTAAGTGATGACGATGTCCCTAACATTTCTTGTTACCATGATTTTGTTTCAGTATTAGAGTAAGATAGAGTCCTTACCAATTCTAGTAAACACAAGTTTACACTTTTTACATTATAGAGTAATTTATGTTTAACCCTGTGCATGTTGAGGGATCAATCATCCAGGTCATTTCTCACCACAGTAGTAATGATGGCATTTTTGCAGGTGTTCAGTCAAGAAATGGTCTCTGGTTACAGTGTTGTTAACCTTCATTTAATGCAAGTAGCCAGGCTGAGATTATGTGTTCAATAATAATGGAAATGAACAGGGTGATGTTCTTGGTAGAATAAGTTGTGACCTTCAACACATTTGTACCGTGTATTTTTTCAAGTTCCTATGAAGAGCATACAGTGTAGCTAACAATGGTTGTTAATGGAATTTTGTTTTTAACGAGGTAAGCGAAAAGTGGGTCTGACCACAATGCCGACTATCTGATCTTCAATATCTAGGTAGATGAAGATGGTGTCCCTAACACTTGTGTTACCATGTTTGTTGGCAGGTATCCTGCTAATGTCTTTGCGAGTCTACAGGTATGAGATGATGTGATATTAACTCATTAGAAACGTTTTCATATTCAGATATCTACATAATTAATGTTTTCAAGTCCCATATTAACTTCTTTTTGGCATGTATGCAGTTCGTAAATTAACATGTCCTTAATGCTAATAAGAATGAGATTTTATTATTTCTTGTTTAGATTTACTGTGTATTTAGCACTTTTAATAATAGAGAGATATGCAGGTATCCAAGTAATTTATCATATAGTGTGCCACTGCATTAGCGACTATGGGATTTTTGCAGGTATTCCTTCAGGAGGGGAGGGTATCTCTTCCTAGGGTTGGGTTTGACCTTGCAGTTCTACAAGTATCCGGGTAGTATTGATGGGACCCAAAATGATACAGTTGACCAAGGGAATCTGCAGGTGGACATGCAGAATATGATATGTATCAAACACATTCTCCTGAAATGTGTTTTCAGGTTCATGTCAGGACATTATGGTGAGCCTATCAATGGTAGTTAACAAGGGACATTGCTGGTATCAGGTAAGTATGATGTGGGCATAAACCATAGCACAGACCACCTGATCTCCAGATATATAGGTAAGAGGCGATGATGTCCCAAACACTTCTTATTTTTGCAGGCATTCAGGTAAGAAATGATAGAGTCTTAGCAATTTTAGAAAACATGAGTATTCACTTTATATACTTCAGAAAAAGTTATGTTTAATATTGCAAGTGTTAAGAGATATCACATATCCAGGTATTGATCATGATGATCCCCAACAAAATACTACTCATAGATTTTTTTACAGGTGTCCAACTAAGAAACGCTGATTTTATCTAACATTGGTCTTGATATTGGATTGCTACAAGTATCTAGGTAAAGTTGATATGTCTCATAATGACAGAGTGATCAAGGTATTTGTAGATATCCTGGTAGAAAAAGTTGCATTCTTTGACACAGATTTCATAATGCCTTGTCCAGGTTCCTGTCAAAAGATCCCAATGAGCCTAGCACTGATGTTAACAGGGTCTGTTGCTGGTATTCAGGTAAGTGATTAAGTGGACCTAAACTATAGTACAGGTCATCAGATCCCGAGAGAGCCAGGTAAGTGATGACAGTATCTCTAAGAGTTGTTTCGCCACGATGTCTTCATAGGTTTTCAGGTAAAAAATGGTAACGTGCTTCCCAGTTCTAAAAACTGTTAGTGGTCACCTTTTATCTTTTAGAGAAATTTGTTTTGTTTAACTCTGTGAGTGTTGTTGGGTAGCCATATCCAAGTAATTATCATAATGTCCTCAACTGCAGTAGTAACCCTGGAAATTTTGTAGGGATCCCATGAAGAAATACTGTCTTATCTGGCAGTGCTTTGACCTTGGAGTACTGCAAGTACGGAGGTAGAGTCGATGTTCTTATAATGATGAACTGACCAAGGTTATTTGCAGGTGTCCTTTACACATTTATAATAAACCAGTAATCTGTGCATCCCTTTTCACATTTATCATAATGTGTCTTTCAGGTTCCTGTCAAGAGATCTCAATGAACCTGACAGTGGTCGTTAAGGGGGCATATTCAGGTATCTAGGTATGTGATGAGATTGACCTTTACTACATCAAACCCTATGATCCTCATGTATCTAGTTAAGTGATGTTGATTGCTTGAACTTGTTTGACCATGTGTTTATTTTCTGGCATTCAGGTAGAAATGATAGTGTTTTTACCAATTCCAGCAAACGTATTATCCTACTTTTTTGTATTTTAGAAGAAATTTATGTTTAACCATGTGAACATTAGGCAACTCGTGGGTATTCCTGTGATAAACATGGAGTTCTGTGTCACACAAGTTACCACGGTATTTTTGCAGGTGAGCAGTCAAAACGTGATGGTGTCTGACATGATGTAGACCTTGGAGTACTGCGAATTCCCAGGTAGAGTTGATGAGTCCTGTAATGATGGAAGTGGACAAAGTTATTTGCGGTGTCCTGGTAGAAAGGTGTTCACAGACACATTTGTCACAATGTGTTTTTCCGGTTTCTATCAATTACAGTAAACCTCATAGTGATCTATAATGGGACTTTGCTTTTATCCAGGTAAGTGATAATGATGGAATTGAGCACCATACAAGCAATCTGAGCACCGATAGGCAGGTAAGTGTGGATGGTTTTTCTTACTTTTCTGTTAGTATGTTTTTTTCACAGCTATTCAGGTAAGAAATGATATTGTGCCAACAAATGCAAGTAATCATGCTAGTAATCATCTTAGAGCTTAGATATATTGTATGTTTGATCTTAGTGGTAATGGAGGGTATGAGGGTGTCCAGGTAAGTTATCCTATTGATCCACACCACAGAATTGAGCATGAGAATTTTATAGGTAATCAGAGAAGAGATGAAGGTTTCTCCAACGATGGCATAGACCACAAAGTTTTACCAAGATCCAGGTAGCGTTGATGGTTCCTCTAATGATGGAAATAAGCACGATTAATTGCAGCTATTCTTTTTAATTTTTCCTCAGGTCAAACAAGTCTTAAACACATTTGTCAATATGTTTTTTTCAGGGCATAGTAGTCATGACAGTACGGTGAACCTGGTAGTGGTCTTCATTGGGACTCTACTGGTAAGCAGGTAAGTGGTATTGTGGATCTTAAACCAGAGTATAGACCAGCTGGTCTTCAGAGGTCTAGGTACATGAGGATGGTGTCCTACACACCGAACACAGTGTTACTGTGGTTTTTCTGCAGATATCCTGTGAAGGTCTTTGCTAGCATTCAGGTATGAGAGGATGTCATGTTAATTCATTAGACCTTTATATTTTCAGATATTTATGTTATTAATAATGTTTTAGAGATACTTATATTAACCATATTTTTCACTTGCATAAACTTAAGGTATTAATTTGTCCTAAGAATACTAGTAAGCATGAGATTTTACTGTATTCTTGTTCAGAGATAGTGTTTTATACACTCCTACTGATTAAAGGATATGCAGGCATCCAGGTAATTTATCATATTGTCCATTACTGCGATATTGACTGTGGAATTTTGACAGGTATCTCTTTAAAGAGAAGAAGGTATATCTCACTAGGGTTTAGTTTTTGACATCTTCAAGTATCCAGGTAATGGTGATGAGTCTCAAAACGATGTAATTGACCAAGGGAATTTGTAGTTGTTCAGGTAGAGTAAGAGCTGTGTGGAACACATTTTTCACAAGGTGTTTTTCAGTTCATGTGAGGACTTCACCATGAAGCCTATCAATGGTAGTAATCGAGGCACATAGCAGGTATAGAGGTAAGTGATGACATGGGCCTAAAGCACAGCACAGACCATGTGATCTCATATATATAGGTAAGTGATGATGGTATCGCTGTTACTATGATTTCATTGCAGGTGTTCACCTGAGAAATGATAGAGTCCTTACCAATTCTAATTGCCATGAGTTTATGGTTTTTATATTTTAGAGATAACTTACATTTAACCCTGCAAGTGCTGTAGGTTAATCATATCCCGGTTATTGTCATAGAGTTTCCACCCCAATAGTAACCATAGGATTTTTATAGGTGTCCAGATAAGAGATGATGGTGCCTCCTGAAAAAGATCATGACCTGAATCAATGCAAGTATCAAGGTAGAGTTGATAAGGTTTACAGTAATGGAAGTGAAAAGGGTTATTAGCAGGTATTATGGTAGAACAAGTTGTGTCTTTAAACATATTTGTTCCTTGTGTTTCTTCAGGTTCTTTTCAAGAGAACACAGTGGACCTAACAGTGGCCATTAAGGGAACCTTGCTCTTAACCAGGTAGGTGATAACGTGGGTCCTCTGTATGCAACCATCTGATGTTCAAACTAAGTGAGCATGATGCTCCTAACACTTGTGTTACCATGTTTGTTGGCAGGTATCCTATTAAGTTCTTTGCGAATGTACACATAAGAGATGATAATGACATTAACTTATTAGAGACAGTCTTATTTTCAGATATCTATGTAATTAATGTTCAGGACTCAAATTTATTTTGTTTGGGCCATGAATTCTGTGAAGAAATTAATGTGTCCCTAATAATCCTAGAAGGAATGAGATTATACTGTATTCTTGTTTAGAGAGACTGTGTATTTAACATTTGTATGCTATAAGGATATGGCAATATCCAGGTTATTTATCATATAGTCTATCCCAGCATTATTAACCGAGAGATTTTTGCATGGTTCCCTTTAGAGAGAAAGGTATCTCTTTCTCAGCTTTGGCCTCAGAGTTCTGAAATTACCCATGTAATGTTGAGGTGTCCTGAAATTATATAAGTGACCAAGGGAAATTGTAAGTGTACCGGTAGAATAATTCCTGCAGCAAACACATTTTCTCCAATTTGTTTTTCAGGTTTATTTCAGAACATTATGGCGAGCCTACTGTTGGTAGTTAATGTGGGACATTGCTAGTGTCAAGGTAAGTGATGATGTGGGCCTAACCCACGGCACGGACCTTCTGACTTTCATACACATAAGTAACTTTTTATTGCCCTATCTGTTTTTGTTTGACATTCGTTTTTTCTTTTATTTTTTTATTTTTTTAGGTATTTAGTTAAGACTGATAATATCTTCATCAATAATAGTAACCATGAGTTCTTACTGTTTTATATCAGAGAAAATTTTATGTTGCACCCTGTGAGTTTTGAGTGATCTACAGGTATCCATGTAATAGGTATGGAATTTCATGTCAAAATACTAACCATGTGTTATTGGCCAGTGAGCACTTCAGAGATGATGGTGTCTTTAACGGTGGTATAGACTTTGCAATCCTGCAACTATCCAGGTAGAGAAGGAAGTGTCTCATAAAGATGACAGTGACCAAGGTTATCTGCAGTTGTCCTGGTGGAAAACATGTGTCTGTAGACATATATGTCACCATGTGGTTTTCAGGTTCCTGTCAAGAGATCTTGACGAACACGTCATAATGATCTTTATCAGGGACATTGCTTATATCCCAGTGGGCCTTAAGCACCCATGGGCTTTCTGATTTCAGATTTCTAGATAAGTGATGAAGGTGTTCCTAACATTTGTGTTACCGCGGTTTTCTAGTAGGTACTCAAGTAAGAAATAATATTGTCTCAAACAATACTAGCGAGCAAAGCCCTTATAGGATTAGTGTTTACATACCATGTGTGTTGAACATAAGCAATGACATTATGCTACCGTTATGCTGCAGAAATGACAATCATCTTTATAGGTGCTCAGAGAAGAGATGAAGTTTTCTCTAACAACAGTGACAACCTTGTGTTCTGCCAAAATCCAGGTAGTATTGATGGTTCCCTTAATGATAGAAATGACCAAGATTATTTCCAGGATTCTTTTTATTCAGGTAAAAGAAGTGTTGTCCTTCAACATACTTGCCTATGGGTTTTGTCAGTTTCCAACGGTCACGAGATCACAGTGAAACTAAGAGTGTTTATTAACAGGACCTTGCTAGTATCCAAGTAAGTGGGAAAGTAAGTCTTGCCTCAGTGCTGTAGTGGGACCTTCACATATCTCGGTGAGTACAGTTCCCCTAACACAGTGTTGCCTTCTTGTTTTGCAAATATCCCATTAAATCTATTCATACTATATAGGTATTAGCTATTAAAGATGTGCAGGTGTCCATGTAGTTATCCTGGAGCTAAGAGTAACATTAATAACATTTCTGTTTCTGTTTCCCTCCATTTGAGTTGTCCAGTCGTGATGGTGTTTCTAACAATGGCATAGATCTTAGAGGATCGCAGGGTTCCAGGTATTGATGGGAGCCTAGAGTGATGGCAGAGAACATGGCCATTTTCAGGGTCCAGGATAAGAAGATGTGACGATAGATAAATTTGTCACAATATGTTTTCTGGTTTCTGTCTAGATACTGTGGTGAACTTCATGGTTCACCATGAAGTGGTTGTTACAGGGACTTTGTTCATATCCGGGTAAGCGATGACGTGGGCCTCGAGCAGCCTACAAGACTGTCTGATCTTCAGCTATCCGGGTAAGTGAGTACAGTTTTCCCACACTTGTGTTACAAGTGTCCCATTCAGTCCTTTTTTAGTGTACAGGTATGAAGTTATGTGACATTAACTCATGAGAGAGCATCTTATTTTCATGTATGTGACTAAAGATGTTTTCAAGACTGTATTAACTATGTTTTTGGCTCATGTGCAGTTCAGAATTACTTTGACCCAAACAATACTGGTAAGCCTGGGATGTTACTGTCTCCCTGTGGAAAAATTGTGTGATATACACCCATACTGGTAGGTGGATAGAAAGGCGTCCGGGTCATTTGTCACCTGGTCCATCACCCCATTACTGACCATGGGATTTTTGCAGGTATCCCTTCAGGAGAGGAAGGTGTCTCTTATGAGGCTTAAACCTCAGAAATCTGCAGTTATCCAGGTAAGGCCGATGAGTCTCAGATTGATATAGTTACCAAGGAATTCACAGGTGTCCAGGTCGAGTAAGATGTGTACCAAACACATTTCCAAAAGTTTTTTAGGGTCATGCAAAGACATCACTGTGAGCCTATCAGTGGTCGTAGACAAGGCACAGAGCAGGTACTAAGTGATGGCGTGGGCCTAATTCACTGCATAGACCATTCGATTTTCATATATGTAGGTAAGTGATGGTGTTTACTAACATTTCTTGTTTTCCTAATTTTTTTGCAGTTTTTCTGTTAAGAAATTATGGAGTTCTTACTAGTTCTAGCAACTGTCAGTTTACACTTTTGATATTTTAGAGAGAACTTATATTTAAACCTGTTAATGTTGGGGGTTGTTTATGTATGTAATTGTCAGAAAGTTTTTACTTTAGTTGCAACCATCGTATTTTTGCCAGAGGTCATTTAAGATATTGTCATCTCTGCTGATATAGATTTTGACCTGAATTAATGTAAGTTTCTGGGTAGAGTTGGTATGTTTCATAGTAATGGAAAAAAAAGAGATTTTAAGCAGGCTTTCTGGTGGAACAGGTTTTGTCCTTAAACACATTTGTGCCATGCGTTTCTTCAGGTCGTTTTCAAGAGAATGCACTGGACCTAACAATGGCCGTTAGCACAACTTTGCCCTTAACCAGGTGGGTGACATCGTGTGTCTGATCACAGTGCAGACCATCTGACCTTCAATGTGAGGGCAGCTGAGGGTGGTGTCTCTAACACTTTGGTTACCAAGTTTCTTGGCAGGTATCTTGTTCAGGTCTTGCTATTCTACAGGTACAAGATGATCTGCCATTAAGTCAAGACACGTTATTTTCAGATGTCCATGTAATTAACATCGAGACACTTAAATTTATCTTGTTATCAGCATATCTGCAGTTAAGAAATTAATTTGACACTAATAATACCAATAAGAAATTTTCTTTGTATTCTTATTTAGAGATGATATGTAACCCGGATAATTTATCATATTGCCATCATCATGTTATTGGCATGTGAATTTTTTTCAGTATTTCCTCAAGAGAAGAAGTCATCTCTGCCCAGGGTTTGACCTTTGAGTTCTACAAGTATCCAGGTGGTGTCAGTGGGTCCAGAATTGGTACAAGCGACCAAATGAATTTGCAGGTGCACAAGTAGAATGATGATTCATGTAGCAAACATTTTTCAAGTGTGTTTTTCAGGTTTATGTCAAGACATTATGGCGAGCTTGTCAATGGTCGTTAAGATGGGACATTGCTGATATTGAGGTAAGTGATGATTTGAGCTTAAACCATACATAGCTCATTTCGTCTGACCTTCATATATCTAGGTTAGTGATGGTGTGTGCCACCACTTCCTGTTACCACGATTCTGTTGCAGGTATTCAGGTAAGAAATAAAGGAATCCCATTCCACTAACCTGTTTTTTTTGTTTTTTGTGTTTTTTTTGGTGAAAAGCCTGAGACATTAAAAAGCAGTAAAGCAAGTGCTGTGGTGCTTGTTTGAATCACTGTATCTCAGGAAATGCACTTCTAATTGACCAGACTCTCCATCACGCACTTTGCTCTTTTGCTCAAATATTTAATGTAAAAGTCTCCTTAAGGAGGTCCTGGATTTCAATCCTAACCCCCTAGCTACCAGCGTGTCCAATGAAGGGAAGCAGCCGAGTCTGAATTTCAATTCAGCCATGCGGGATCTCTCTGAACTTCCAGGTCCCAAGGCCATGTCCATAGTAGACACTCAGTAAATCTTTATTGAAGTAAATGAATGCTTCTTAATAATTTGGATGGTTATGGATCGACTCATTCAACCACCATTCTTTCGTCTAGTGTGTGGAGGCAAGAAAGCTAACAACTCCATCTCCCAGACTCCTTACAACATGGATACGAGTGCGATTTAGGTCCCACCATCCAATGTGATAGTATGTGACTTTTATTGTAACTGAGTCATGGGTAGAAAGGCAGGGAGTGGACATCCATTTTACTGGCATGGACTGTGGCGGCGTGATCATGGTTCTGGACAAATGTGTTTGAGGAGCTGGGAATTCATAAAACAAGCAAACCAAAGCTGGAGATGTTGCTTGGAGTCAGATATGCTATTTAAGAAAATATTCTTTTTACATTTTTTTTTACTTTTACTATTTGAAAATTTAGCAGGTAATACTATAACAATGATAAAAGAGTTTGAAAAAGTCGACCATTATACCAACACTGAAAAACATGAATACTTTCAGTTTTCCTGTTCTTTATTAGTCATTATTCATATTAATACATATTACATAGGTACCATAAGATTGATATAACTCTGTACTCCGATTCCTTTCCCTTAAAATTATATAGTAAATATATATACACATATCTTAATATATGAGAAAATACAAAAATTATGAGGGAAAAAACACATAAATCTATGCATGTGTAAACCCTTCATTTGACAATAGTGCCTACCAGTGATAGGTATACTCTCATGCTCTGGGGATCAATGGTAAAGAAGCTAGACAAAGTCCATGCCTTAAGAGAAATTACATCCTCTAGCGGGTTACAACTCCAGTGGTCCATACAGCCTGGTGTCCCTAATATTTTATTATTTCATTGTCCCAGCATAATTATTAATAGCTCAGTTTAGATGATACATTAATGGTCACCCTGTATATAATAGATAACATACAAGTGAGGACATACATTAATAGCAGAGTAATAGGTGCTATAAAAATATCGTAACGCACAGAGATAGTAATTGGGGAAAGGGGCTTCTTCAGTTGGAGTGGTCAGGAAGTTGTCTCTGAGGAAAGCTAAGACTGAATGACAGGAAGGAGCCAAGCGGATGGTGATCGAAGGGGTTCGCATTCTGGGACTAGCAAGTGTAAGTGGATGTGTCCGGAAGGCAATGAAAGGCAGTGTCGATGGAGCACGGTGTGTGAGGGCAACAGGGTCCCAAGGGTAGGCAAGGGCTAGACTTTATGAGGCCTTGTCTGTCATGGGCAAGAGCTTGGCTTTCATTTGAAATACAATGAGCAGTCTTTGAAGGTGAACAAAGTAACCTCATTTGTTTGTCTTTGCTCAATTTACACAAATCCATAGGACAGCAAATCAATATCCGGTGAGGCACTCTCATATTTAAAATACAATAGCTCCTATAGTAAAGCCACAGATATACCATGATTTATGGAAAAATCAGATCCATTTATTACCAATACTGGAATGAATGGTAAATTGATATGACTTCAAACTTAATACCAAGCTTAAATTAAATTTCTGAGGAGCATACATATTTACAAGTTTTCCCCCTAATGTATTAAAGAATAAAGTGCTAAATTTTAGAACTTTAGAATGGATTTGCAAACAAATGCACATTTTTACAAGTTAATCAAGCTCCCTCTCATTATTAATGCCATTAGTTAGGGATTATGCAATTTGAAGGTAGTGGGACAAGTCTCCAGACACAAGGGAGTGGCAACTTGGGACAGATTTGCTCCCATAGATGAAATTAGTTTGGAGAGGGAGGGAGGAGCAAAGCGCCGGAAGTCTGGTGGAGGTCCTTGGCAGTGGGTGTTCCAGCAGCTTCCAAGTTTTTTCTGAAACCTTTTTAAATGGTATAGCGTAGAGGCGCAACTCCACACAGCTATGCTTCGTCTCCCGAGGCCCAGCATTTGGCCACGTAAGTTGTGTCCAACACAAGAACTCCAAGCTGCAAAAGCTGGAGTGAGGGACAAATTCTGGGTCACACACTGCACTTCCAATCTCTGTCAGCTCAGAGGACGGGACACCTCAATTCAGCTTTGATTTGTCTTCTGGTTTTATGAATTGCAAGCTCCTCAAATACATGGTACCGTTGCCACAGTGCATGTCAATAAAATGGATATCTGCTCCCTGCCTTTCTATAACCATGGCTCAGGAAAGGGCCATGGCCAGAAGGGTTGTCACTAAGGCTGCATCTGTGCCTAGGAGCCCTGTGTTTTGGACATTCCTGAGGCCCAGTGGCCTCTGACCAGTCCTCTTACTGTCTGAATCCCTTAGCAGATGCACCCTTAGCAGCTGGCTAATTCTGCCTCTTGGTTCTCACTCTGGATTTGAGACTGTGTTGATTTCTTGTTTCAGCAACATCCGGGGCATAAAACAAATAGAAGAATTTCCATCATTCACCCACAGAAATAATTAGTTGCTTGAGGCTGCTCTGGATAGCAGGATTATATACAGCACGCCAACTGCTGAATCTATCATTATCCCCTTAGCAGCTGGCTAATTCTGCCTCTTGGTTCTCACTCTGGATTTGAGACTGTGTTGATTTCTTGTTTCAGCAACATCCGGGGCATAAAACAAATAGAAGAATTTCCATCATTCACCCACAGAAATAATTAGTTGCTTGAGGCTGCTCTGGATAGCAGGATTATATACAGCACGCCAACTGCTGAATCTATCATTATCTCAAGTGCCGCCTTTCCTCGCCAGGAGC
>NW_006440643.1:231528-240031 GCF_000325575.1 Pteropus alecto | reverse complement strand
GTGAGGTTTTGAAAATAACACTTTTCATAGCAGTGGTTTGAGCCAATGGTGTTTTTCATCTCAAAAATGTTTCACAAACATTAATTAAGCTGCTAGCTCCCTGGTGGGCTTCGGCCAAGAGAGTGCACAAGGAGAGAGTTTCTGCTTTTTCCTCAAGCCACAGAAAGTCCTCAAGGAAACAAAAGGCTTGGGGGCTTCTGCCTAACAGCCCTTTTCTTGAAGAAGGTTTTAACATACCTTAAGAACTTTTGTGGTGCTTCATAAAACGAAACCCCTTGGAATGCTTTATTAAATGAAGTCCACCTAGTATAAACCATCTGTCAGAAAGTATTTTTTTTTTAAATCAATTGTTATGGAGAAGTATCCATCTGTTGATTTAGTGCAGTAGAGAAATTAGAATAAGCTGCAAACCTCAAACAATTCAATAAGACTTATTTCTCAGTAGGAAGAGGGAAAAAACACCCTAGCAGGTGTGAGTAAGAAAAGGAAGGATATGAGAGAATAGGAGATTCTTAACAGCATTCTTTCCATTTCCTCATTCTGATGCAGAATTCCAAACAGAAAAGCTTCAGAAGAAACACCTGGAAAAACAGTCTCTCCATATTCAAAACACAGAAACACAGGCATAATGCATAATGCGGTA
Source organism: Pteropus alecto (assembly GCF_000325575.1). Classification (NCBI taxonomy): domain Eukaryota; kingdom Metazoa; phylum Chordata; class Mammalia; order Chiroptera; family Pteropodidae; genus Pteropus; species Pteropus alecto. The sequence continues at coordinate 239,388 of NW_006440643.1, read as the reverse complement.
GTGAAATACATTCATGGCCATTTTCATCTAAATCAGTGATTCTTAACTAGGTGAGATTTTGCCCCCCAGGGGACATTTGACAATACCTGAAAATGAGACATTTTTAGTAGTCACGACTGGGGGGACAAGTGGAGTAATACTGGCATCTAGTATATTGAGGTATAAACATCCTGCAATGCACGTGACAGCTCCCATCACAGTGAATGATCCAGCCCCAAATTGCCACAGTGCCAAGGCTGAGGAGTCCTGCTCTAAATCCTGCTCTGACCTTGTCAGAGAGGTGTCTGCAAAGCCAGTTGGAGTTCATGAAATGCAATTGATTGATTTCAAAGCCTCCCCACCCCCCGCCCCAAGTCCAAACAGGCTCAACATGGTGATCTTTCTCACTGCTTGCTCCAGGATACCTTCATTAGGCCTGGGAACCCAATCTGCAGAGTTGAAACTCTGACATATTCCTAGCTGCTGCACTATTCATTTTCTCAGAAGGTGTTGGCGGTGCTTTTATTTTGAAGTGATCCAGGCTCTGTTTAATTGAGAAGACACGCACATTTCTACTCAAATATATTGGCCAGTTCACTTCATTTAAATAGGAACAAAGTCAGGTGGCAGATCAAGGAAAGAACTCTCTGCTGAAACCCCTACAGCACCTGGTGTCAACTTGTTCGTGATGACTAATTTTGAGAAAGGGGAGGGTTTGTATTCTTTGGTTCCTTTGTCACAGACTCATCTGTTGACCTACTTCTGGCATTCTGCGTAAATACTCATGTGCTGAAGTCCAGAGAATGCAGAGAGCGGGCACAAAAGGGGAAGATAGAAGAGATATAACTTAAACTGCATGAGCACAAACCCTCTTTTTATTTATAAATTTTACTATGAAGCAAAAATATTGAAAGTTGGTGATTTTGACCAAAATTATACTCAAGTTAAAAAAGATCTGGGCATCATCCCTGTTTCTATTTCTCATTTCATTACAGTCATGATTTGTACACTATCTAATATACAAAGGCAACTAGAACAAAAGTCCAGTCTTTGAGTTCAGCCAAGCATGGAGATAGGTGATAAAACAGCTGTCTGAGACAAAGTACAAGAGAGGTTGCTAGGGACTGGGGGAGGGGAAGTGGGAAGATGCTTCATGGTTACAGAGTCTCTGTTTGGGGTGATGAACATGTTCTGGATGCAGATAATAGTGATGGCTGCAGTGCTGCACTGAGAACGTTCAGGCCAGATCAATGACAAGTGTTCGATCCTGTCTCCTATCAGAGGAGTCTCTTAACCCCCAACAATGGTCCTGAATGAGTTTCTCTGCTGTGCTTCCTTGTTGGCTGCCTGAGGCCTAGGGGAGGTGTCAGCTCTGTGCAAACACAGTAGGGGATCCAGAGGGCAGCAGACCGTGCTGTGAAATTTCTGTTCTCAGCAGCAGGTTCTCTAGAAGGAGCTCTGGCTGGTGTACCTCTGTGGTCACCACACGCCTGTCACATTGAAAGCTCATAACCCCTCTTCCAGGCATTTTATTATCTCTAGTTAACAAAAGGGGAAACTGGGCTTAAGTAAATTGCCCCAAAGCACATGGCTCTTAAATGGTCAAGCCAGCTTCCAAAGCCAGATTTGAAAGACCCCAAAACCAGTGTTTTGTCTCCTGTAATACGGCAGATTAAATTATCGCTCAGCAAGTATTTAGTCTCCCTCCCCCACCGATCTCCAAGGAAGGGATCATTTTCTATCCTGTTGACATGAATTTGGTGTGACTTGTTTGAAGCATGGAATGTGGGTGTAAAGAACTGCGGGCCAGTTCCAGCCTCAGTTTTGACATGCATCACGTAATTGTATTCGTGTCTTCCAGGAGAAGGCCATGTCAGGAGAAGATTATAGGCCAAGAATGAGAGCAGCCCAGTCAACCCCCAGCCTGAAGCAGAGCACCATACACTCCACCCAGCCAACCCGCAGACCCAAGAGTATGAAACAAAGGCTTGTAGTTGTAAGTCATTGAGGTTCGTGGTGATTTGTTAGGCAGCATTACTTTGGCAAGAGTTGACTGATACATACCATGTTACCTTTACAGAAGGAATAATTGGTCCTGCCTCAGGGAGATAGCAAAGACTTCATGGAAGAAGGAATATTTAAGCAGATTGTTCTTAAAAATAATAATTCTTAATTAACATTTTTTGGAAAAAAAAATGCTTTATCTCTTTTCATTGTCAAAAATTTGGAAACTATGGAAAGTATTAAAAGGAAAGTCAAAGATAATAAATCTGTTGAATTTTTTGTGTATTAGAAGCCTTCTCCGTGCACACTATGCCTGTATACATTCTGGGACTTTGCCTTCTTTGCCTAACGTATTATCACTAATTTGTGTTCTTACATATGATTGAGTATTCTTTGAAAACATCATCTGTAATGGTTGCATAATATTCACTGCAGCAATAACTTGAGCTTCAAGGACAAGTTGAAGCATACCAGGACATTCTTTCATTCATTTGTTTAAAAATTACTTAGTGAGTACTTACTATGTGCCAGGAACTGTTCAAAGCACTAGGAAAACAACTGTTGAAAAGTAGACAAAGTCCCAACATCTATCAGAAGGTAATTGATAAATAAATGGTGGTATGTCCATATAATGGAGTACTACTCAGCAATAAAAAAAAACTAATGACGCATAGTACAATATGGATGAACCTCAAAAACTTTATGCTGAGTGAGAGAAGACAGATACCAAAGGCTATATATTATGATTCCGTTTTTATAAACCTCTAGATGATTCAAACAAACATGTAGTGACAGGAAGCAAAATAGCAGTTGTGGCAGAAGGGGAGGCAGGGGCATGAGAATTTGGGAGTGATGGATATGTTCATTATCTTGATTGTGGTGATATGTCCATGAATGTGTACATATATCAGAACTTTAAATATATGCAGTTTATTGCATGTCAGTTATACCTCAGCAAAGCTGTTTAAAAAGTCATAGGAGTAGAGTGGGGCCGACAGGGTGGAGAATAGACATGTGAGCAGAAGCAAAAGCATGTACGAAGACATAGAGGCATTTTACTTAATAAGCACATAGGACTTACCATCTAGTACTAGGCAATGTTCCACAAGTTTTACAAATAAGAATTCTTTTTATCCTCACAGCATCCCTATGAGGTAGGTACTATTAATGTCATCCCCACCTTCCACATAGAGAAATTAAGGCACAAAGATATTAAGTAACTTGTCCAAAGTAACAAGTAACTGTCGTAACTGGGCTTGGATCGGCAAGGCTACATCTAGTTCGTGGTTTTAAATACGATGACATGCTGCCTCTACATATCTAAGAACACATTTGGTAGTATTTGCAGGTATATTTGAAAAGCCACACGTCTGTAGCCAAAATTGAAGGGAGAAGAGAGGAAGGAGAAGACTTTGGAAATGTAGGCTGAGGAAAATTCATTTAAGTCTGAAAAGGCCAATCATACAACGTGAAGATACAGTGGAAGGCTTCTGCATGGTATCTTTATTTTGCATGGACTAATTTTCATTATCGAATACTAATGATATTCTCAATGGAACTCATCTGAAAGCAACTTTTCCACCACTCTAAAGGACTTAGTCCTTTGTACAAATTGATCAGATAGTTTATTATGCTCCCCAAGTAGCTTAAGAATCAGGTGACATTGCTCAGAAAGAGTCATGTTCCCTTTGACAGTGGGCGTGAGCATTCGCAGGTTTTCCTTGACGCTCACTTGGGGAGATGCAAATAGGAGAAGAAAGGCAAAAGCACAAAGCCTCCCCATTAGCAATTACAGAACTGCTATTGGTTTTCTCTGGCTTTGGCACAAATCACTTACAAAATCTCCCTTGCTTGCTAAAACCCTAAGAAGGACATGGCTGGAAATTGGGATGTTAAAGGCTCTTTACCAAAAAACAGGCTGCCAAGGTTCTTAAAGTTTGTACCAATTCTAGAATACACCTTTAGCAGCAGATGTGTTAGGGACAAGAGCCTTAATGTCATATGTCTTCTTGAATCCAGGAGGTCAGTCCTGCTCATCTTACAGGCCTTATGTCTCTTCATCTGGGATCCCAGCCTTTGTAAAGAAGACTCCTCCTAATTCTTCTTCTCTCCTTTTCATTTCCTGCCAAAACATATCTCCAGATTCTGAAGAGGTGAACATGCCATTACTGTGGTTGTCTCGGGTCGCTCAGCAGCTCATCTGTCACAGGGGCCTAGAAATTTTACTGAGCCCCCTGTGTTCGTTGGCTCTGGCTCCTGTAATGCAGTACCGTGGACTGGCTGGCTTCAACAATAGAAATTCATTTACTCACAGTTCTGGAAGCTGGAAGTTGAAGGTCAGGGTGGACCTGGTGAGAGTGCTCTTCTTGGCTTGTAGATGCCTCCTTCTCTGTCCTCACGTGGCCTTGCTTTGGCATGTGCGCATGGAGAGAGATCTTCGTCTCCCTATAAGGCCACCAATCCTATTGGATTAGGACTATGCTCTTATGACTTAATTTAACCTTAGTTACCCCATCTCCAAACACAGTCACATTGGGGATTAGGGCTTCAACGTGTGAATTCATGGTGACACAGTTCAGTCCGTAGTACTCCCCCTCCTCCAGATACTGTGCTGCATGCATTTTATAGAGTGGACCCCAACATCCGTGCCTCTCCCCGTAGGAAAACCACTTTCCCCAACCCATGCATTTGAGATTGTAAACTTGAGACCCATGAGCTACATTCAGCTTTCACATAAATTTTGTTTAGCCCAGTTTTAAAACAAATTTAAATGAGTTATCAACATTTAAAATTCAGAATATAGCAAATCGTCATTTGTATTCCCAGCTTTTTAAAAATTCATTTATTATTGTGACATTGATAAAATCTAATGTTTCAAGTGTACAATTCAACAGTAAGTCATATATATATATAGCATTATGCATTCACCACCCATAGTTAGATTTCTTTCTGTCACCACATATTTGACTCCTTTTCCCCTATCTACCTCTCCCGTCCCTCACTTCCCTCTGGTAACCACCAGTCAACTCACTGTTCATGTCCATGAGTCTCTGTCATGTTTGTTGCTTTTAGATTTATATCCTACATATAAGTGATATCACATAGTTTTCAATTTTTTCTGTCTGGCTTATTTTGCTTAGCATGATTATCTTGAGGTCCCTCCATGTTGTCACAAATGGCAGTATTTCATCTCTACTTATGGCTGAGCAATATTCCGTTGTCTGTATGTACCACATCGTCTTTAGCCAAATATCTATTGTAGAACACTTCGATTGCTTCCACGTCCTGGCCATCATAAACGACGCTGCTATGAACATCGGTGTGCATATGTTATTTCGGATAAATGTTTTCAAGTATTTTGGGTAAATACCCAGTAGAGGGATTGCTGGATCATATGATAGGTCAATTCTTAGTTCTTTGAGGAACCTCCATACTGTTTTCCACAGCGGCTGTACCAATCTGCAGTCCCACCAGCAGTGTATGAGGGTTCTTTTTCCTCCGCATCTTCTCCAACACTTGTTATTACTTCTCCTGTTGATAACAGCCATTCTAACAGGTGTGAGATGGTATCTCATTGTGGTTTTGATTTGCATTTCCCTAATAGCTAGTGAAGTTGAGCATCCTTTCATATGTTTGTTGGCCATTTGTATGTCTTCTTGGGAGAATTGTCTGATTTTTACATTCTAGATATTAGGCCCTTATCAGAGGCATAGTTTGCAAATATATTCTCCTATTTGGGTGGTTGCCTCTTTGCCTTGTTGATTATTTCTTTTGCATTGCAGAAGCTTTTTAGTTTGATATACTCCGATTCATTTATTTTTGCTTTTACTTCCTTTGCCTTTGAGTTCAAATTCATAAAATCCTCTTTAAGTCCAAGGTCCATGAGTTTAGTAGCTACGTTTTCTTCTATGCAATTAATTGTTTCAGGTATTCTATTCAGGTCCTTAATCCATTTGGAGTTAATTTTGGTGTTTGGTGATAGACAATAGTCTAGTTTCATTCTATTGCATGTATCTTTCCAGTTTTCTCAACACTATTTTCAGTTTTCTCAACACCATTAAAGAGGCTTTCCTTTCTTCATTGTATGTTTTTGGCTCCTTTGTTGAAAATTATTTGCCCATATAAACGGGGGTTTATTTCTAGACTATCATTTCTGTTCCACTGGCCCGTGTGTCTGTTTTGCTGCCAATACCATGCCATTTTGATTACTGTTGCTTTGTAGTATAATTTGAAGTCGGGCAGAGTGATGCCTCCAGCCTTGTTCTTTTTTCTCAGGATGTCTTTGGCGATTTGGGGTCTTTTGTGCTTCCATACAAATTTGATGAATTTTTTTGTTCTATACAAATGGGATTCTGACGGGGATTGCATTAAATCTGTAAAATGCTTTAGATAATAAGGTCATTTTAACTATGTTGATTCTTCCAATTCAAGAACATGGAATATCTTTCCATTTCTTTGTGTCTTCTTCAATTTCTTTTAATAGAGTCTCAATTGTCCATTATATAGGTCCTTCACATGTTTCATTAGGTTTATTCCTAGATATTTTATTTTTTGTCGCAATTGCAAAATGAATTGTTTTTTCATTTCTTTTCTTAAACAGTCCATTTTTAGAGTATAGGAATGCCATGGGTTTTTTAACATTGATTTGGTATCCTGAAACTTCACTGTATTTATTTATAATTTTATTACCAGCTTTTCTTGAAGGAAATCTGTAATAGACTGTGTTTTACTCTTTGTATTAGCGTTGAGAGCTCAAAGTAAAGCTTGTATCCAATGGCTAAACAAGCAGGGCAGGACTTATAGAATCTATTGAGGTAACTGAATTGCTTCTGGGCTTGTTTCAATCCTTCCACCCCTAATTTTTTTCTCCCCCTTTCATCAAATTATTTATCTTTTATCTTGTTGTATCTTGTGGATAATTATAATCCATTTCAAATTTAGGGGGAGATAAAATCGGGTCGTATATAGAGAGAGATTATTTTTTAATTCATTGCCGCGACAATGACTGAATGATTGAAAATGTGCATGTGTGTGTGTGCATCTGTATTTTCAAATGTATTGAATTCAAAAATAAATATAGCATTTGAAAGGCAACTTAATATTTAACAAAATCTTGCAAAGAACTAATATATAATAAGGGGGGGACATATTATTAATTAATTAATCCATGTGGCACTTCACAGTTTACAAAGCACTTTCCTATATATTATCTTATATATGGTTTATGTCTGTGAACCATCTGGGAGAGGAGGGCTCAATGCTTACGGCCCAGCTGTAAAGACCCCTATTCTGACAGGACTGAAGACATGCGCCCATGGCACTGCAGATAGAGGAGTCAGGACACTGATAAAGACAGCTCTCTAAATGTTTGTCCAAGGCTGCTTCCTTGCATATATAAAACACTGTCATTCAAGGTGTCTTCACGTTAATGATCTCATCAGGGGCTCATAGGCTAATATCATTTATATTTAACAATTGTAGGAATTAAAATAGAATTATGAATGATGTGCCAAGTTCACACTGCTCTTTGGTGAAAGAGGTAGAACAACTAAAACCCTACAGACCTGACCCCAAGCCCAGTTTCACTGCAGCAAGCTTGCCCAAAGTATAGTCAGGGAACAGTCGTGGGATGCCAATTGCTGGGATGCAGAATGAAGTTATGGAAAAATTAAAAGCTCCATGATGAAATAGATTTGGACAGTTTTGGACCTAAGAAGGTCCAACATTTTGCAGGACTTCTCAGACTTGAACATATACCATCTATTAAGTTACAATGGAGAATTTGGTATATAGCGTTTTCCCAAATCGTAAGACCATGCAAGTCGTTCTTTAGGGATGTTTCACACAACTAGTGTCAGAGGACGTGCCTTGAGAAAC
>NW_006440643.1:209927-231410 GCF_000325575.1 Pteropus alecto | reverse complement strand
CAACACAGCCCCGTGAACTGTTGTTCATTCTCAGGGCAGAGTGCTCTTGGGTTTAGGGACACAGAGTTAGAACAGAAAATTCACTTGAAATATGGGAAGTCTTCCGTATTCATAGTCATTAGCACTCTCTAGGGAAGGGTCACCTTCTTCACCCCATTAGTGTCAGGCTTGGCCATATAACTTGCTTTGGTCAATGAAACGAGAGTGGATCCAACCTGTGTGACTTCCAGGCAGAAGTTTTAGAATTGGCATATGGCTTTCTATGCACATTTCTCTCTACCATGATGACAAGCCATGATTCAGATAGCGCTAGCTCCATCAGCCTGGGACCCAGAGTAAGGACAACTTAGAGCCGACCTAACCGTTCCCAATGATGAGAATTAATCCTTTGATGCTATAAGCTACTGAGATTTGGGGGCATTTATTAGTGCAGTAGAATCTATCCCATCCTGACCATTACAGTTTCTAAAACATTTAGGACCACATAATTAAGTATTAATATGGCATTTCTTCCACGAACCCTTACTCATATGTAATATTTGAACAATCATTAGACCTCAGCAGAAAATTCAGTGGTTTAAAATTGAGGAGATATGTTTTCATTTGCCCTTGATAATGTCACTGAACTCCCTTGAACTTCTACTTTTAAAAAATGCCTACACAGCCAACCTAGCATGGTTGAGGCAATCATATATATGGCAGTATTTTAAAAACTATAAAGCGCTAAACAAATGTAAGACCTATAAATCAATGTGTAATCCTAGGCTGGATTTCACAGCTCCTGCCTTGTCAGTGAAAAACAATGAATGGAGTGACCTCCAGGTGGGGAAGCAGGAAGTCAGATGCTCTTGACCTATGTCTATGGTTCTTTATCATTGTATTTTATGAATTTATATGAGAGTTCTAAATTAATTAATAGTAAAGTTTCTCCATCTCCTATCAGGATGCTTTGGGCCCTAAGTAAAACAAACTCCGGTTCACACAGACTTAAACGATAAGAGAATATTTCATCTGACAAAACGCCATGTCCACAGGCCAGGGCACTTGATAGGTAATTGATAGCTCAATAATATTAAAGACTCAGGCTCTCTCTGACTCTCCTTTCCACTGTCCTCAGCACCAGCTTCATCCTGAAGCTGAGGTTTCCTCATGGTCACTAGATGGCTGCTGGAAGAAATCACATCTGGCATCTTCTTTGGTTACTTCCAGCAAGAGAGAGAGAGGAGATACACTTCACTCACACGAGCATTATAAGTCCTTCAGTTTACCAAGAACACATACCAAAGGCTTACTGGACCAATGATGAAGGAGTCAGCTCGGAACTCAGATCTGAGATATCAGAACAAAATCAAGGTTTGTTAGAAAGGAGGCAAGGAGAAACAGACAAGAAACATATTTCTCAAGGCAGCTCACCAGGAGGAAATCTAGCACCTCATGCATTTCCACAGACCTGTGAACTGTTTAATGTTCAGATTTGCAAACCTGATAATTGGGCATAAGTAAAATCTCCTAACACTTAGCTCTACCATCTGTTGCTGACATAACAATTTTACATAATATGAAAAATGCCAGATGGAAGCTACGCATTAACCACGTCCAAGATGTTTTATGCTCACAACATACACGGAATATAAGAAATAGCTTTGTTCCATATACCGTTGAGCTCATCATTCTCCAGTTATCATTGATGGAGAAGAACAGCCCGAGACCTTCCTAATCGTTATGTTCCCTTGATGGTTGGAAAGCTGCATGCTCTGGTGACCCTGGAATTTCTATCCAGGACAGACTTAAAAGCTACAATTTAGAGTTGGGGGCTGGGAAGGGGAAGGCACGCATATTGAAACTGCAAGGCCAACTTACAGTTTTTAGCTTAGAATTCATATTATGATAAATAAGAGTAGTAAAGTTTTCTAAAGATGTTTTTATTTTTACTGTATGTAAGATTGAGAAAATATCAATTATTCATATCACTGAATAAGAAGTCAGCAAATAGCTGTTATTTTGAAGCAAATGTAATGGAAAATGTTCTAGGGGATATATTTCTGCCATAAACTTTCCACCAGCTGAAAGAATTTTGTAAAGTACAAGCAACAAATTTTCCATTTTTATTATAAAATACTTCACACATATGTTAATATAGAAAGTGATAGAACAGACATCTATCTACATGCTCAAAACTCAGATGTAAACATCTTGATGTTCGTCTACTCCTGATTTATCCCTTTCCTTTTGCTGGAGAGATTACCCATCAGTCCTCTGCATATTTTATACTATTACCATCTATGCATTATTCATAAGGCCATAATTTTGAAAATGGCATCATATGAAGTATCATTCAGCAGCTTGCCTTTTCATTCGTTGTTTTGATGCGTTTTACCCTTTTTGCTTTAGTTCCCTCTTATAAACTGCTCTATAATAGTCCATTATTGAATATAGTACAATCTACTTACCTGTCCTCTGCTGATGAATATTTAGGTTATTTCCATTTGTCACCATCACAACAATGATGCAGAGAATAATCTGATGTGTCATTCCTTGTGTACAGCTCAGAGAACTTCTCTAGGTTACGTAGCCACAAAGGTGGAGTGAAAAATTCCACTCCATCATGATTTATCAAGTAACATCTTTACCAGCAATGTATGAAAGTTCCTTTTTCTTCATTTTGCCAATCTATTGGCTATGAGACGGCATTTTTCTGGTAACTAGAGAAGTAGAGCAACTTTTCATTTATTTGACATTCAGGTTTCCTCTTCTGTGAATTTGCTTCTTGATATATTTTGCCCATTTCGGGGTATTTGTCTTTTTCTTGCTAAATTGTAAAAATTTTTAAAATATTTTAAATACTAACATTTGTTGATTGTATGTATTGCAAATATCTTCTGCCTGTATATGACTTGTCTTGATTATGTTTAAGGTGTTTTGTTGTTGTATTTAGGTTTATAACTTTAGTGTAGTTACATTTGTCTACCTTTTCCTTAAGGGGTTTATTTCATTGTGCTTGTCCACAGACTCCTCCAAAGATTCAAAATTATAAAAGATTTTCCTTTATTTTCTTCCAGAAGTTTTCATGGTTTCTTTTGACATTTAGATATTTAGTCTATCTGGAATTTATCTTTGTGAAGTATAAGATAGTGACTTAATTTGCTTTCCAGAAGGATAACTAATTTTCTCAGACTCGTTTGTTGACTAGCTTATACTTTCCACACTGATTTATAGGGTCTTTTCTGTCTTGCATCAAGTCTCTATATATGCCAGGTCTATTTTGTCCAATTCAAATAATGTGCTGTCTGTATTACTATATCTTTTTAATAAGTCATGATATCTGGTAGAGCAAGCTCTCTGGCTATGTCTTAACTATTGTGATGGTTAATTTTATGTGTCAACTTGGCTGGGCCACATGGTGCCCAGATTAAACATTATTTCCAGGTGTGTCTCTGAGGGTGTTTCTGGATGTGATTAGCATTTGATTTGATGAACTCAGTGTAGTAGATTGCCCTCCCCATTGTGGATGGGCATCACCTGATCTGTTGAAGGCCTAAATAGATCAAAATCCAGAGGAAGGGAGGATTTGTTCCCTTCCTGCCTGCCTGTTTGAGGTGGGACGTTGGCCTTTTCCTGCCCTTGGACTGGGACATAAGCCATTAGCTCCCTACTCTCTTGGGTCTCCAACTTGCAGACAGCAGATCTTGGGACTTCTCAGCTTCCATAATCATGTGAGCCAATTCCCAATTTCTCATAATAAATCTTCTTTTGTATCTCACTGGTTCTGTTTCTCTAGAGAATCCTAACTATTATGGTCTCTTTTCTGTCCTATGAAATGTTAAGTTCAGCTCATCAAATTCCATGGAAAACCCTGTTGGAATTTTTATTTTAATTCCATTGCATTTGTAGACTAATATGGAGACAAATGTCATCTTCCTGATCTTGTCTTTCCTTCCATGAACCTGCCATATCTTGGTATATAATCAGGTCATCTTTTTGCATCCTTCAGTGCTGTTTTGTAATTTTCTCCATAAAAGGTTTTGCACATCTTGCGTAAATGTATTCATAGGTATTTTATAGTTTTTGTGGCTATGTTATATGAGAACTTTATTCGAAAACATTTTCTAATTTTTTATACTCTGTGTAGGAATGTGAAAAATGTTAGTGTGTTGGTTTTGTATCCAGCACATTGTATCCACCACTTTCTTATCAGTCTTAAAGTTTGTTTTAGATTCTTTGGAATTCTCTATGGACATAATCATATTGTTTACAAATATTGTTTACTGCTTTACCACTTTTAAAAAAATTCTTAGACCTCTTATTTGTTTGACTTATCTGGAATCTCCAATACAAAAGGATTAATGAGTTCATTCTTTCAGTCCTGAATGGAATGACTCCAAAGTTTCTGAGAAAGTATGATCTCTGCTGAAAAGTTGATAACAGGTGTACCTTCTCAGGTAAAGGAAATTCCCTTCCGTTCCTGGTCTGATAGAAGCAATTATCACAATTACTTTTATTGAATTCTTTTATTAATTGAGAAAAAATATGGTTTATATGCTTTAATCTTATAACACGACAGAGAATATTAATAGAATTCTACAAGTTAATATATTCATTTAGTGATTGAAGAAACCCTACTTGAGATCATAGATGTATATTATATTAGATATTATATTTGATGACATCAAATAGAAAATTTATTTGTGTCAAAAAGATTATAGATATGTAATATTTTCTATTTTATGTCATCAAATATAATACTTTTATTTCTTTTCTTATTAAGGAAATACCTGTAATCTTATTTCTTTATAATAATCGTATTCCTTTTAACTTCTCTCTCTCACTTATGCTTAAAAAGTCCTTCCCTATTCCAATAAATATTCAGCTGTTAATATTTTCTGCACTGTTTTTTACAATTTTTAAAATAATTTGCATTTTGCTCTTTGCACAATGTGAAATCCAAATATAATACTTTTCCCCCAGATAGTCAACTCTTCTTAACTCATTGATGAATAATCTCTTGACCATTGGTTTATGATGTTTTCTTTATTATACGTTATCTTCTCATATATATTAAGATTATTTCTCTACAATCACTTTGTTTCTATTGATGAATATATCCATTTTCATGCTAGTGTCATAATGTTCCCATTTCTGTAGTTTTTTATATGTGTGTGTGTCTATATACATACACAGGAAAAGTAGAACAATGAAATAATGCATTTCTTTCTAAAGAAAGAATTAAACCAGGATCTGCTGACATAATTTTTAAAAAATTATCACTTCATAAAGTATATAAATGTCTAACCATTGTACTGTATACCTGAAACTAATATAAAATAGAAACGAATATAAAATAAAAGTAACAATCATAAAAAAATTGCATTATGCTTCAATACCTAGCAGAGTAGTTCAATTAATTTCCTTGGAGTTGTGTTAAATTAATATTGCTAACTTGGAAAAAACAAATTTCTGTAATATTCAGTCTTCTTATCCCATTACATGGGCTATGTATTCATTTATTCATATTTTCTTTGAGCTCTCAGAGAATTTTGCAACTTTCCTTACATAGATTCATTTTTTAAATTAGGGTTATACCTGGATATTTTGAGGTAGAGTGTCATTCTCCCAACATGTCATATACTTGTAATTAGTTACCTTGGGGAGGGCAGGAAAGCTGTTACTTTTGTACACTTATCTTTAACCAGCTATTTTATTAAACTTCCATAAAGGTAACCACTTTTTAATTATCTTGGGGGTTTCTCAATAGGAAATTGTAACATCTTCTAATAATACTTTTTTTCTCATTTTTAAGAACAATGTTCCTATATCTGTTCTAGAATTGTATTAACTAATACAATGGTGTAGAAAGTTTTGTTTTCTTTCTCATTTTAATGGGATCCTGCTTCCGATTTTTGTTCTACATTCAGTAATGCATGGTGCTGACTAAAGGGCTTCATTTGTGTTTTGTCTGGATTCTCTAGGTAGCTGGTAAGCTCCCCGTAAAGATGGCCCAGCCTGTACAAACACGTCTGACACCCTGGGCCTGGTTTCTGCAGCCCCTGGCACAGAGCAGGGAACCTAGTCAGGGCCAGAAAGAATCTGTTTATGCTGGATTCTGGGGAGGCCCTAATAGACAGGGTTGCTTCTTCTGGATGTGGCCACATGTTTGGACACTTCTGCTTTCCGAGAAGCCTGGAGTTTCTACTCCAGCAGACACTTGGGTGTTCCTTACATGCTGCTGCTTGTCATTGATGACATACTCAGGAATAAATGGAAACTGCAGTGATTGCTCCACGTGACAGACTGAGAAAGATTCTAAACAGAAATATTGTTATAGAATAAAATTTATGAGATCCAAGTTTCCCACCAATTCTATCACTAAAGGTAAACACCATTAACCATTTGGGAGTATGCGTGTCATACACGTACGTACTACATATACATACATGTATTTCTATACTTGTGTTCTGTGCTTTTCAAACATATGCATATATGTGAATAATGTGAGCCCTATATAAATATTGTTTATTTTCTTCAACAGCTGAATAATCCTCTACCATATGGCCATTCTATAATTGTCCTTCCCCCTATTAATATATACTTATAGGTTGTTTCCTTCTATCTTGAACCGATATACATTTAGATTTCTAGAAATTGGTTGTTGAAGTATAAAGTAAACATATATATTTTTTTCAATTTGCTTAATTTTAAGAGATACTTTCAACTCATCCTCCGTCCATGGATTTAGAGTCTGGTCCATGATGAGATTAGTACAGAACTTGAGAGTAGGTGTTTAGAAATGTTTATCATAATTTGATATTTCCATGATCTGCAAACATGTGATTTTACATTTTATAAAAGTACTAGACTAAAAAGCTTGATTATTTAAAAATAATAATAATTACAAAAATGCTAAAACAAAAAAGAATATGGAGAGGGCCCATTTGAAGAGTATGGATTGAAATCAAAAGCTTTTCATGATGATGATAAATATGTTTGAGGAAAAGTTTCTTAAGAGACAAATGAGGGATAAGTATAAGAAATTGTTACAGTCTTTTAAATATATTGGGAAAAAAATATATGCCGTATTTAGGACTGGATGTGGGATATGATCAGTATTAAAATATATTCTTATCAGGGCAAAAAATAAAAGAACTTGATCCTATGACCAGTCAGCGAGAGTTTCCATTTTCTTCTTTAATCCTTGCCTGCCACTAGTTTACATTGTCAAAGATGAAAATGTCTATTAATCTGCCAGTTATAAATACTCTTACTGTTGTTTCAATGTGAACTAACTACTAATGATGTTTATATCTTTATTGGGTTTCTTTTTGCTACCTAATATTGTTTGTGCTGTTTTTTGTTGCTTTAGAGATTCTTCTTCCTGGTATCCGTGGATTTCACATTCATATTTTTGAGTTCCTCTATTATTTTAGAAGCATTTTTGTTATAATTTATTCAAGAATGTTTTGTATTTGGGGTGGGAAACATTGGGTATGACTGATTTTATGAACAGTTACAGATTTTTGTATACTTTCTTTTCTCTGAACTCTCATATTGATGACGATTTGAGAGGAGGAAAGACAGTTCTCTTTCTCTGTACCTCTTCTTTCATATTCCTTCTTCACAGTAGTACCATATTTACTGGACGTGCCCTTTGGACAATTTCAGTTTCCCTTGATCGCACACATCCAGGTCCATAGTCTGTCAATCTGTCATTATAGTCTGTTCAATAGGCCAAAAAATACGGAAAATGTAAAATTGCCGTTCATTAAGTAGAGATTATTTGGAAAAGAAAATGTTTGGGATCCCATGGGGTCTGTCTCTGACATCAGGACTGTCTATTCTCTCAAACAATACCTCAGAGGCTTCCAGGTTTGTCCTTGTTTCTATTCTCTGTCCACGGATTGTTTTCACTCACTGCTTCACATCCTTACCCTGAAGCCAAAGAGCTGGTCAAACAAAGTCCTGAAATGTAGCCATCTGGGGGTGTCGAAGGACAGATGACTGCGGTCAGCCCTGCAAAGCCGAGCGTGTACGTCAGGGGAATGGCCACTCACAGATTTGTAAACAACTGCTAGGTGGTGAGCTGACAGAGGGCAAAATGTGCACATGGAAGCAAATGAAGAGCTTCAAGTGATCAAATGTCAGTGTAGACAGCTGGGTGATGAGGTAGCTGACACCACCTGCTGGAGCACAGCTGTCAGGGAAGGGGAGAGCCAAGTGTCATGGCCACAGGCGGCGCCAGCCCAGCAGGTGAAAGCCAGGACAGAGGAGAGCCCAGGAGCTCTGCAATATAATTGGGTCATGGCCTGGAGCATGCAATCATGCTCCGTGTCCAAAATGAAATGCCAACAACTGTTTCTCTCTTTCTCTCTGCTAAGAAAGCTCTTCCTATGTATCTTAATTAATTAAGATTCAGGGTCTTGAAGTAGCCTCTTGAGCCACACCAGACATATTAGTCTGTAGCCAGGGCCACTGACCTGGGTTCTGGGACTACCGAGGCTTCAAAAGTCTCATATGTCCTGACTACATGATAGGCTCCAATGAAGATGAGCTGTCAGGTAAGACACAAGGAGTTATGCCAGAGACATAGAAGACAGAGGTCAGGTTCAGGGATAAACATGGACCCAGCATCAAACCAGCCTGGCAAAGTTTGAGGAACATGCTGCCTGGGACCCAGTGCTGGTGAACAGCAAAGTGGCAGTCGCCTGGCAAGTCAGGGAGTCATATCGGAAGGGGATGACTGGGAAAAGTGACACAGTCTGTTTACGGGCTAATTTTGGGAGGCCCGAAAATTAGACAAATCTTTGTGCTTTAAGTATGTTCATTCCTGAACACAGTGTCTGATGAATAAGGTATAGTCTCTTAATTTATGGAGTTTGTAATTGGACATAAAATGTAAAGCATTTTGACAAGTGTCTGCTTGTTTGTTTAGTGAAAATGCTTAGTATTGGCAAAGGAGCAGAGAAACAGACACCCTCATACACAACCTTTCAGAAGGTAAATCGAAGCCTCTCCAGGGAGTAATGTTACTGGGATGAAATCCTTCAAATGGGCATCCTCCTTGGCCGAACAACTCCATGTCGATGAACTTATCTCCGGGAAATGATCAAGGGCATATATCAAAGTGTAACTGCAAAGGTGTTTGATGCTGTGTAACAAGACAGGAAACCACCGAAGCAGTCACGTGTATGCTCCATGCCACCCCCCTCAGGCTCCTGCTCTTAGCGCACCTGTGGTAGATAGTTCCATGCATGCGTGGCCTCAGCCTCCCACCCCAGGCTCACCTTGATGGCTCAAGGCCTTTCTGCTTCAGGACTTTCTCGAATGCCACAGAAGGCCATTCTGCCTGCATCAAAGGTAGCAGAGAATAGAGGGATAGTTAATACTCCCAGGGAACCACCCTCCACCAATGGGAGAAAGAGATGGGGAATGAATGCCCCAACTTCTCCTTCCTCCAGTGAGACCATTTCGGGGACTATTCTAAGGACCCCATGGGATTGACCTCCAGTTGCTCACAGTGATCAACAGCTCACTAACACACTTTTTGGCTTTGTTCTTTTCCCTAACTCACTCTCCCTACCCCTTCTGCTCTGCCTCCTGGGATCACCTCTCATATAAATTACATGCACCCCCAAATCTTCACCTTAGACTTGCTTTCAGAGAACTCAAATTAAGAGTCAATCTAAACATCAAAAATCGAGGTTAAATTAACTGTGGTACGTTCGTACAGTGGAGTATTATACAGCCATTAAAATCACTTTGGATCCAGGGAAGAAGAAAACGTATGACCGTACAAAGACTTGTACATGAATGCTCAAAGCAGCTTTGTTTGTTATGGCCTCAAACAAGAAACAATCCAAATGTCCATTAGCGTGTGAGCGGATAAACAAATTTTGGTATATCCGTACAATGGAATACTATTCAGTAGTTACAAGGATTGAACTATTGATACCACAATGACAATGACATGCTGATAGAACCTGGACAAAAAGAGTACATAGTGTATGAGTTTATTTATAGAAAATTCTAGGAAAAAACGAATCTATAGTGACAGAAAACAGGCCAGTGGTTGCCTGGAGGAGAGGGGAGAAAGTGAGGTTACGAAGAGGCACAAGAAACTTTTGGGGGCGATGAATATATTCATTATCTTGATCTCAGTGTTGGTTTCATGAGTATGTACATATGTTAAAAGCCACCAGAATGTACTCTTTAAATTTGTGTCGTTTATTATATATCAATTACATCTCAATAAGACTTTGGAAAAATGATCTTGGATAAAAATAATGACATGAAAATTATTCATATTCATTCATAGGTTTAAAAATGTTAGTATTAAGTCAGTATATAGCCTAGATACCCGTACAAATTCATGGATTAATGGTCAAAATGACCAAGTCTAAAATGTTACTGGTGTTCATCTCGGATTCTGGGGATTACAGTGATTTTCACTTTTTTTTCTTTTTGTATATGTCTTCCAAATTTTTGCAGTGACTATATATAATTTCTGTAATATAGAAAACCAACATGTAAAACACAACACAAAGTATTTTATGTTACATGCCAGAAAAATGGTAGAAGCTAATGATTTTCAATTTTCAATTATTATATATATTTTTAGCCCTGGGAGTTTCATGAAGGTGTCTCAGAGTTTAGCCCAGGAGGAACATGGGTACACACAAGCCAGAGTCTTCCCTTCACTAAGTAGAGTAGCTGTTTTCATTTCAGGAATAAATTTGAAAGTCTGAAGAAGGCCCATTACTGAGTCCTGGGATAGCTGTGAGATGCTTTATGGTCAAGACAAAAGTTAGTAGGAAAGATGAGGCTTGACTACGCAAAAGACAGAAAGTGGGGCTTCTAGAAAAGTCTGAGTAAAGATACCAATGGAACCTGTTACCCTCTGCAGCATACCTTTTTCCTACTCCCATTGCTACTTGATTCTTCACTCGAGCCAGAGCTAGCCACTGCAGAATGCCCAGCCCATGCCAGGCATATACAAGATCACGCAGGCTGGGAATCTGAAGGACTCAGTAGTAGTGCCAAGGGTTATGGGGATGAGGAGAAGCTAACAAATGGGAAGACTTTATTTCCCTCCCCAATCTCCATCAGATCCCTTCCCCCATTTGTATATGCACGAATAATATTTTCTCAAGATAATATGAATTTCTTTGCCAACATAGCTCTGAGGCCCTGCCAACCCTCCAAATAAATCACTGTTCTTATGTTCTTCTAGAGCTGCCAGAGAAAGAGCTGAAAATTTGGAGAGGACCACCTTGAGTCATTGCCCTCATGAGAAATTCTCCAAAGAGCCTTTCAAGATGCCAAAAAGACCTCCTACTTGCTCTCTTTTCTCCCAGGATCCTTAACTGTGCTTGAGCTTGCATCGGTAAACGCGTATAAGCATTCTGGAATCAAACCGGTGAGTCCTAGGGAGTGCGTACGACTTGAGCTACCTGTGAGACGTACATGAGTTAATGAGCTGGCTTTGCAGGGACTCAGCCCGAAGTCCACGAGCCAATGTGAAGCAAGAGAAGGGAGAAAGGGACGTGCACAGGGTTTCACTGTCTCCTTGATCTTCATAATCCTAGCCCGATACTGGACAAAGTATTTTAGCCAGCTCTGAAATCCTAGTGAAATGCTTTCTTGTTAGGTCGATGTTTCAAAGACACGTGAAAGTACATGACAGTCCTAGGCTTGCCAAGGAAGAGAAAAGCAGCTGATTTGTCTCCTGGCTGATGGCCAGCTGCAAGGCTTTCTTAAATGACATCAGGGAAGCAGTAAATCAGGTACAATAGGGTCCTACCAACAAAGAGTTTGTCTCTCGAAAGTGTACTTAAGTAAAACAGTCGTGGACAGTTGGAGTTTAGAATGACTAAAAGCAGCATTTTCATCTGCTAGAACCTGGGCTCTGTTAAAATAGGGAAGTATTAGTCTAATCCAGTCCTCCACTAGCAAACTCAGATGTGCTCTGGAAGGTTTGAAAAGAAGCTTGACTGTGGACTGAATTTCTGATCTACTTGCAAAAAATACAAAGTTCCTTTTAATCTCACTAGAGAGAGACAATCCTGTTAAAATCACAGTTTTAAATGCAGCGTGTAGGACTAAGAATAAGCAGCAGTTGAATGCATTGATATTTCTCAGTTTAGAAGAGAGTGAATAATTAAATTTAGCTTTATCAAAAAAAAAAAATTCTCTACTTCTCCCTGTTCAAGGAATTTCGGTAGCTTTGACATAGCGTTTGCATTTGTGGGTGCTCATTTGCTAAGTCACAGCTTCCCAACTTTCCAGGTCAAAGCACATGTGGAAAATGATCACATATTCAGGGCCCCCTGGGGTAAAGTGATGGGGCCGCTCCCAGGGGACCCCACTGGCCACCCCGAGGTGTGGGGGTGGGGCAATATCTATGCGTACCTGCAACCACTCAGGACCAGAGTCATGATGCTTCACATCGGGATACAGAACGAATCGATTTCCAGCTGGCTTGCTCCTGAGAGGTTTTAGAGCAGGTGGATTCAACCTTGGCTGCAGTTTGGACTCACCTGAGGAATTTTAAGGTACTGATGTGAGTCTCACCCTAGATATCCTAAATTAATTAGTCTGGGGTGTGGCCTGGGCACCAGGAGTTTTAAAAGCTCCCCACGTGGTACTGACACACAGCCACAGTTTCAGAGCAGGCCTCGCCAGCCTGCTTTGAAAATAAAGGTTTACGGGAGCGTAGGCACCCTTCACTTACACGGTGTCCGTGGCTGCTTTCCTGCCAGCGTGGCAGAGTTCAGTAGGTGCCACAGAGACCGTGTAACTCGCAATGCCAAGCACACTCACTATCTGGTCTTTTACAGAAAACGCTTGCCAAACCTGCTTTGGAGAGAAACTTCAGGAGAATGTTCAGAATCGTGTGAAAAATAATTTTAGAAGAATTTTTGCTCAAGGTAGTATCCGATTGTGACATGGACGAAATTTTCGGAGTACCTAAATATCAAGGTACTATGAAGGAAAAACGAGCCTTCGCAGCTGGCCCTGTTTCCCCTCCCGGAGCAGCGAGACAGGACTCGGAGGAAGGGAAGGCCCAGCAGCTTTACGTTGAAGAAAGCAAAGAGATTCTTCCAGAAGAAGCAATCCTGAAAGGAAAAGGCTGAGGTGGAGAAGAGCCAGGGGCCTTCAGGTAAGACTTAAAGGGGTTTGGGGGAGGGGGAGGGGAGCTGGAGTACTGTCATCCTGTGACAAGCGACACTGTAGAGGTGGATGATTCTGGTGATTTTTAGAAATGTGTGTGCTATGAATCATATTCCCCTTAGTCTAAGAGATTTCTGTAAAGTTATATACGGTTCTCATACTTTTTAAAATGTCAGTTGAGTCTTTTTGCAATGTGACTCTGTACTGTGAGTGGCCCCGATAGAAGCCAGAAGTATTTGGGCTACAGGTTGAATGTGCCTTAAAACCACCAACCTTCAACAGCATCGTAGCAGTTGGACAACATCTAGAGACTTAGCAGCAGGAAAGTAAAATAGGAGTAAGAATAAGTTTACAGAAGAGCAATGTGACATCACTGGGTCAGTGTCCCCAACTCCGAACTTGAAGTATCTCCAATAGGACATGCGTAAAGGGGCATCTGCTTCACTCCTAGTCACTGGACTCCAAATCCACCACATTCATACATCTTCATTGTGAGGACTAGAATCCCAGTATTCTGCATTTATCGCCAGAGTAGCAGCCTCAGCTAATCTACTTTTGGATCTTGGGTTTCCATCACCCAGAATCGAGGCTTCTAAAAGGTGGAGGAAAGGAACTGGAATGAATACGAATGCTGGCCCCAGAGAAGGCTTTCTAGAATTATCAGCAAACACTTGTCAAATGACAAAAATAACAGTGTAGTAATGAGTTTAGTATCCTTTATTCAAAACAACCCATGGATTGGGGCAGTACGGTGCTTCACAAGCAGAGGCGTTCTCTTCCCAAGGTATTTTGGGCAAGAGTGAGTTCTATGGAGCATTAGAAGAGGCAATGCAGAAACGGTAGGATGGCCTAGGAGGTCAGGGATTTCCTTATAGGACTAGAAGGCCTTATCTTCTAGGGTAAGGTAAGCTAGCTAAAGCTGAGTGGAACGATTGCGATTGGTGGGTATAAGGTTTTCTTGCCAGGTGTCTCCTGTAAGTGCAGATCGACTCAGGTTTAGATTTGTGGCATGGGCTGGGCCACTGGGGTGGCTGCCATTCTGTGGGTCCTGATATACAAATTAACTTTATTGCGGTCCACTTTTTCCCTGGTTTGTTGATTCTCCCAACAAGAGGAGTGGCTTAGGAGCCTGCAGTCCTCAAGGCCCTGAATGATCTGGTGAACATGGAGGTGACTCAGGTGAATCATGGGGCTGTCTGCCTTGGAGCAAGGGATGAAATCAGAGGTCAGAGACAGGAAGCAAATTTGGGCTTCCAGCATTTTGGACAGCTAATATGAGCTGGGTGTTTATCTCCAATTCAGAAACCAATCATCGTCATTGTCACTTATTTGTCATCATCATTATCGTGTACCTACAGGTTAAAAACCCTGACAGCATCTAACTCAAAAGAGTATTGCAGTAAAATATCAACAGGAAATGTGCGGACGCATAAAGTATATTTCAAAAGTAGAATCCTTCAGTTTCAACTATTTTCCCATTTCTGTCTGTGCTTACTGATCTCTCTATACATGCTTATCATAGTGCTTCATAAATACTAGAAGTCTTTATTATCCAAGGATAATTTATATCTGAAGAAGGCCATTTAAAATAAATCCATGTGAAGTCTACAGCCATGCCACCCTGAACAAGCCAGATCCCCTCTGATCTCGGAAGCGAAGCAGGATTGGGCCTGGCTAGTACTTGAATGGGAGACCACCTAGGAAGACCAGGAGCTGTACGGGTAAAAAATAAAAAATAAGGGATTGTAAGCTGACAAGGTCCTTGCAATTTGTGAGGTCACCCAAGGGTTGCCTCGCCTAAAAAAAAATTAAATAAATAAAATAAAATAAAATAAATTCACGCGAAATAGGAAACAGGTGTCACAGTTAGTATTAAAAAAAGATTAGACTATGATTTCATTCTGAAAAAGAAAATCAATTTGTTTTAAAAAGTAGGAAAATAATTTTATACACTCTCATATTCAAAATTCAGAATATAAATTGCTATATATTCTTAAAATGAATGGTAACACATTGATTTTTCTTTGGCTTAATTGTTCCGGAAAAACTATAGGATAGTTTTATAGGGCCCTTTATGCACAGCTGATTTTCAGGCACAGTCATAAAGGAGGTCATCTTCACAAAAACATTTGAGGATTTCATCAATTTCCCCCAAAGACTTCTCTAAAGCCCTTGATATTCAAATCTTTTATCGAACCTCATTTTATGACATTGCAGAGGAGAAAAAAAAATCACTTTACCTCTACCCTTATAGGTTCTTGGCTGATACTTTTATAACAAAAGACAGATAAACAGGAAAAAAACATAAGTTTCATAACATGTATACCTTATGTATACATGGGAGAGACCCTGGAAAACTCACTCCCTGAAATGGCCCAAGCCAGCACCTTAAATACTATCTTCAGCTAAAGGCAAAGATGTTGAGGGTTAGAGAGGCCAGTTGTGGGAGGTGACCAGGAAAAGGACAGTAAACAAGGGTCAGGTTGCCTTCTCCATTGATAAGAGTTTGTCTTCCTGATACACAGAGGGAGGCAACCTTAAAAATAGGTATTTCCCTTATAAATGTAAATTTCTTTTACAAAAGTGAATTCTACTGTTTTAGTATATGTGCTGCCTAAGCGAGCACTAAATTCTATTTTCAGAGCTGCTCTTGAGTCTGCTGCTTTTTATCAAAAACCATTAGTTCAAAATAATACTTATGCCAGAGAGACACATTTTAGGGTGGCATATTGTTACCCTTCATTTGGAGATGAGGATGGGAATGCTGCTGTTAGGTGAGAAGCAGACACAAGACATGCACTCCAAATGACTCTTGTCCTAGATAATGTATTTGCATACACCCAGAGTATTCCACAGCATCCCTGTTAATTTTTCTCTTCTTCCAATGTTAACTCTACCACATTCTCTATTTTTAACTTTATTTTATAATTAGTTTCAAGTATACAGTACATTGGTTAGACATTTATATAGTTTATAAAATGATCCCCCTAATTGCTCTTTCTCTCCTCTGGCTCTACACCTAGCCATTACATTAATGCTAACTGCATTCCCTATGCCGTGCTCCCCATCCCGTGACCATCTATCAACTACTAATTTGTACTTCTTTAACCCTTCACCCCTTTCTCCCAGCCCCGCAAACCCCCTCTCCTCTGGCCATCACCAGTTTGTCCTCTATATTTGTGAGTCTGTTTTTGATTAGTTTGTCCCTTAGATTCCACATATAAGTGAAATCATATGGTATTTATCTTTCTCTGTCTGACTTATTTCACTCAACATCTAGGTCCATCCATGTTGTTGCAAATGGTAGGATTTCTCTTTTTCATGGCTGAGTAATATTCCATTGTATATATGAACCATAACTTCTTTATCCAATCGTCTGTTGATGGGCACTTAGGTTGCTTCCATATCTTGGCTATTGTAAATTGTGCTGCCACGAACATAGGGCTGCATAGATCTTTACGAATTGTTTTGGTTTTCTCTAGATAAATACCCAGAAGTGCAATTGCTGGATCACAAGGTAGATCCATTTTTAATTTTTTGTGGAACCTCCAGCCTGTTTTCCATAGTGGCTGTACCAATTTGCAATCCCACCGACAGTGCAGGAGGGTTCCCTTTTCTCCACATCCTCGCCAACACTTGTTCTTTGATCTACCACATTATTTTGGCTTTGCCAATGGTTTGAGCCATTCTCCTGCATCATCCGCTTTGTAAACTCTTTCATGTTAGCAAGCTTTGTGGTTTTAGTTTAAAAACTATTTGCATTGCATCATTAGATTTTACAACATCCATGTTCAATGACACAGTTACTTACTGGCCTTCTTCCCTAGATTAAGAATGCTTTAATGGAGTGAATGTGACTTATTTATTTTCTATGTCCAATGACTGCCATAAAGTAGGCATCAATTAACATTAGCCAGATTTAATGGCTTTTCATTTAAGATCTTCATCTTCAAATACTGATTAGCAAAGACACTGACACAATAGGCAAGGGATATGCCTTAGTGTCAAATAAAGAAGGATGTTTAGTCAGAGACAAACTTTATTAAGTGGTCAATTTCCTAGTGTATATATATACATATATTTTGTAAGAAATCTTATTTTTTATTTAGGATAACCCAATTCTAATTCTATAGAAGTTTTAAATTGTCTTTAAAATATGCAGATCTCATGTATCTATAATTTTCTTTGGATAATCAAACTTAAGACAGATGGTTTATGTATTCTCTGTCATCTGACAATTACTGCGGTTAAAACAGGTGCCAGCTTCTGGGATTACATAGTGTCTCTGGAATGTTATTTCCAATAACTAGAAAATCCAAGAACCATCTGTTACTGTGGATCACTTTCTTAAGCCATTTAGATTGGCAATTTTTTCAATGCAGTTGGTAGACAGTGAAAGCTTCTCACAATTAGCAAGCATGGACAAGGATACATCCATCTTCCCTATAGGGGGAATTTGGGCAGAAAGCTTTATCTCTGGCTTCAGATGGCTTCTGACTGGTTTTCTCTTTCCATCTGGCTAAGGCTTCTTTTGATTGTTGTTGCTTTTGCTATTCTGGAGGTTGTTTCTGTCACTGCTCTGGTTGCTAGCTTCTAGTATGTATTTTTAATGTTATATTTTTCATGACTTTTGCTTCTCCAATCTGTGAATATTTGGATAATAAATATTTGGACCACAAGCACCACTGCCATTATTTAATTACCAGCCTCCTTAATGGAGGGGCCGTGACTTATTCATCTTGTACCTTTTCACTTAATATAGGTCATCCAGAAAAGACTTTATTTTTCAGGTCATCCAGAAAAGACTTTATTTTACCTACAACCTTGCATGGAAGTCTTGAGTGACCAAAGTAGTAATTCCTAATTCCTTCTCTCTCTGTCTCTCTCTCTCTGCACTGACATCCTGAAGGACCAAGGCAGTTGCTTGCTTGCAAGGGCCAAATATGTCAACGTTTATGATAATAGATTTTCAAAGTGCCAGAGAAACAGTATTTGCTAATCTGGGCACTGTGTGTATGTGTTTTCAGTGGGGAGATATTATAATGTGCTGATTCATTTCTCCAGTCTTCAGGAGATTGTCTAGCCATTTGGCTTATTTGCTGACTCTTGCCCTTCATGAAGCAGCCATAAATGCAAAGCTCTCAAATAGGCAAGTCAGTTGGTCTCATTTAGAAGGCCCCCTTTACAAGGTTAGGAAGTTGAGAGATAATGATCCTTTCCCATCCCCCTTGAATTTAAATACACAAGTTAAAAAGCACATTCACTCTTTGTTTAAAAAGAAAACCAAAATGTCACAAAAGGCAGGAATAATTCAATGCAGTTTAGGCTAATGAGGGAGCTGTATCCTTTCACTATTTTGTTCTGGGAGCTTTTCAATCAGTTAGCATTGGCAAAGCTTCTGAACAAAGACAGTAATTACCAAATAAAAATTGCCTTTAGCGCATTGTCTAACTGTGTTCACGGTTTGGCATAAATGGATTTCTGATCCTTTTATTCCAACAGGAACTACCAGTCCTTCCTTCACTTCAAATAGCCTATTCATCTCAGCATAAAAACAGCTAAAATATACCAACAGAAATGCTGCCTCTGCAACCCAAGCCACAGACAGCAGGAGTCAGCTTCTTCCAGCAGGCACAAACATAGCAGGCTTTGAAAAACTACAAAACAAACACTCTAAAAAACTCTTGAATAATTTTTCTAATGGCAATTATTTGGTTCGAGTTTTTTTTAACTACTCTGTATCTTTTGTCCAAAATTAAATTAATTCCATTTTGTATAAAATGGTCAAAAATGTAGATTACAGTAGGAAATGTATGCTTAAATAATGATCTTCTGCTACTAGATAATTAATTAATGCTTTCTATTCCTTAGGGGTAAGCGAAATACATATATGAATATATATCATAAAGAATACATACATATTATTAAGAATCACTATCAGAAACAACCTACTGGGTAGCATTATCAAGCAAGTTGCTTCATTCCCAACATCCATCTGCAGTGCATTGCCTTTTTCTACCCTCCATCCCATGCTTGAGGTAAATGTATATATACATATAAACCACATGTTAGAATCCTAGAATAGCATTCATAAAGTCTACAGAAAATTGAAACCTTCACAGAGAACTTTATGTTGCAATATAATACAGGGTACTTTAAGATGTTGGCCTGAGATTGTCTACATGATGATTATAAGATCAGTACCAGTCACAACTTTTCTTATTAGTCAAGATCACATTACGTCCTCATGGCAGTGTGAGTTTAGTAAGTGATCCCTTTGGCTTTGGTTATCAACGTTGTTCCACTGGATAGATGCCAAATGTACACACTGGTTTGTCCCAAATGTACACTGGACGTGGTAACTATTTGACTAACGTGGATGTATAGCTATAACAGAAAAGGGCACTCTTCAGAGAGTTGGGAGACTTGTTTCTAAGCCTCAACCTGTTACTGTCTACATGTAACATCAGGTAACTCTTCATCTCTCTGAACTTCAGGATGCTATTGTTAAGAGATAGAGGAAAGAGTTGGTCCAGATAATTTTTTTTTGTCTCAAAGTGTATTTCATGAGAAATGATCTGATGAGATACATTGCTGCATCTGCTTGTTACTGTGGCCTTCTAGAAGAGTCAAGCCCTGAGAATCCTGCAATAAATGAATCTGTTTAGCTTTTTTAACACAGCATTATATGAACTTATATAACCACAGAATTTTTTTTTTTCTAGTGGAAGACTTATAACATCCCCACTCTGATTGTTTCTAAAACACAGCTGGGGAAGCACTAGACTAGCTCCCTTCCAGATCTAACATTCTATGTTCTAATTCTAGGCTCAGTCTCCACTTTGTGGACCAATGGCAATGGACCTCTGTCATGGTCAAGTGCTAGAGAGTCTGAGAATTTTTAAAAATTCAGTGCAATTTGTTCTGTCCTCCAACATTTATAGGAACAGAAAAGATCTCTCCCTCCGTATTCTCCATCCTCCAAGCACATGCAAAGCGTCTACAATCATCAGATATAGGCTAGGACCCCTAGTCACGTGAATCCAAATTTTGCAAATGTATCCTTGTTTGTGGTTCCTTAGCAGATGTAGGTAAGGGGTCAGCCCTGAGTAATCCAAATATATATGAAGCAATAATATTTTGCCTTGTCTAGCTCCCGTCTTTTGAAATCAATGCAAATTATACCTTTGAAACCTCTAAACAGATACCATCATCTCCACTCTTCCCAGCATCTCACCGATCTTGCCACGACTTTGCTTGCACATCTGTTTTAAATCCTAACTGCTCCCATGTTTGCTCACTCCCACTTTTCTCATTCTGAATGTACCCAGAGAACAACTGTCACTTACCACCCATATAATAACAATTTGCATATTTAAAGTCTTTTTTTCTTCATTTACCTTTGTTTTTCTAGAATTCCACCACCCTTTTAATGGCTTTGATTGCTTTCTCTGAACTCTCTCCAAATTTTACATCTCTCCTTTGAGCTGAAAGTTCTCGGTTTGAACACAGTGCTTCCATGGAAATATGACTAATAATGCATGGGCTCTTAAATCTGGCTGAACACCAGAATCAGAATTTTTAATATTATACATTATTGAACTCTACACAGCCATGTATGGGAAACATTAATTTAAATTATCATATTGATTTCCATTGGAATGGCTTCCTTCCAAAACTCCAGGCCCATCTCAACTGTTCCCTCTTTGGGAAGCCTTTCCTGACCAATGCAACTTGACTTAACCTACATCCTGCACAGTTTATAAGACCCCTTGGGGTTTGAACCATATTGAATTGCAATGCTAGCCATATATGGTAACACGCCCTTCAGAAGCTTTCAGATTGTGAAGTCCCTTACTTTTGTGTTCGTTTTCCAACCTCAGTACTGGGAATGAATCCATTTCAGTTAGAATCAACTCTTGGGCCGAGTCCTCATCATATTCCTCTGTATACATTTCCTACCAAACAGCTGCCAAAATAGAGGCTTCTTCAAGTTTGAGGACAGAGCACTTGTAATCTGCCTATCACCATCACATGAGACAGCATATACTAGCTATTTTTTAGCTGAAATATTTTCTCCAATGAGATTTGAAGCATTCCGAGGGTGGTTATTATGTCTTAGTAGTTTTTGCATTTCCTATAGTGACTTTATCTAGAAAATCATCCTCAGTAAATATACCATGAGAATGCAAAAACTCAAATTAACTTAAGAACTAATCATTCTCAACCCTCATTTTACAGATGAGGGAACCGAGGCCCAGAGAATTGAAGTGATTTACCCAGGTAGACCCTGGGCTATCCTATTCCCTGGGCTTTTTTTTT
>NW_006440643.1:189035-209878 GCF_000325575.1 Pteropus alecto | reverse complement strand
TTTTTTTTTTTGCTTACTTCATGTGTCCTCTGTTGAGTGGAGTTGATTGGCTTCCTAGCTCTGTCTCCGGGAACTTTAAGTAAAACTCTACTACTGAACTCTTGAAAGGCATGTCTTCTGAAGGGTGGGATTTTCCATCAAGGAAACAGAAATACCATTGGTAATAAGCTGAAGATTGATTTCAATTTCTTCTACTAGGCATGATTTTAATGATTGACCACTTGTATATACAACATAGGCCACACCAGCATGAGGTAGATTTGACTAAATAAGGTAATCAAGTATGAAAATATAAGGACTAGCTACACCAGGTTCAAATATCTGCTCTCATATCAGTCAAAACCATCATATCTAAAATAAATAGTAGGAAGATATCAATTCCATTAAATTCAGTTGGAAATATTCACATTTCAATTTCAATGTATCAAGATTTCATCAAAAGCATTGTTCTGCAAATTGAGTTTGATCTTATTATTTGGATTCACCTTATGTATGTGTAGTTTAGAATATGTTAGTGTTGTTGCTACCACTGCTGTGTCTGTTATTGTTGGCTGCTGGGACTGACTCTTATCTCCAACCATTTTCACTCAGCTGAGTCGCTTCCATATCATTCCTTGCTAGTGAGTCACATCATTTAGACAGAGTCTCTGAAAGAAACACCCAGAGAGGAAGGGGCAACCAAAATGGCCCCAATCCAGGCCTTGTGAGCTCGGGACCTGAGCATCAAAGGTCATTTGATACACATTTAAAGGAATGACAGGAACAAACAAACATAGCAAGAGAGAGAGTCTTTAACTTGTAGAATATGTTCTTTAGGACTGGCTCCCAAAGCCACACCAAACTTCTTCACTTGCCTAGATACTGAAAACCCAAAGCAGAGCTTCTTGTGAGCATCCTGTTCAGAGAGTCAGAGAGGCTCAGAGAGAGTGTGGTTCCTTTGGCAGGATGTGCCTGAAAAATTCTTCAAGTCCAACTGCAAATGAGTCAGCAGAGTTTTCTGGAACAGCCAAGGAGAGGATGCTTTCTTTAGGAGACTATTTATTTGGTTGCTACATAATAGTGCAGATTAATTAGGAGTAAGAATGAATGAATCTATTTGGAAAAAGTGATAGCAGCTTGAAAGCTTCATCTACCCGTTACCTAATGGAAGAATAAACAGTTCTATGCAATTCATTATTTTAAGGGAGAGTAAGAAAGTGACATCAACCTAAATGTTATTATAAAACCTTTGATCACATTGATGCAGATATCAGCTTCGTAAAGTCAAGATTTTAGAAAAAGTGAATTGTTTCAAAATTTAAATAAACCCTTGATATTTAAAAGTGCAAAGTTTGTCCAGTGTGACTCCCAACATGTTAGGAAATGCATCAAGAGCAAAATCTAGCCAAATATGAAATAATATGGCTTAGAAGCATCTCTCCTCATTTTCTAAATGCTTTCAAATGTGGCAAAATGACTGGGGTGGAGAGTGATATTTTCAATATGTTCAAGATTCAAACTGAATTTATAGAGGTAATTTGAGAGACTACATTCTCTGAAATCTACCTCCTGTCATATGATGTCCTCGAATGTTTGTTTCTTAGGCTATTTCTTCTCTAGGTCATCAGTCGTTCCAACTCTATATACGCTTTCATGTATTCATCACCAGTTTAAAATGGCAACTCATGGCCAGCTTTATTTCATCAACACCCTTCCCCCTGAACTATTTTGAAGCACTTTCCAGAGACTATATTGTTTTATCCACCAAGAGTTAACCATTTATCTCTAAAAAATAAAGATAATTTTAAAACACATAACCATAATACCATCATCCCACTTAAAAGTATTAGCATTTTTAACAGTCTCTTTCTTACGGAACTAGAAACTATATTAGAAGCTGACCAGTGACAAAAGGAAGATCATATGTCCACCTAAAGAGGGCTGGGCCCCTCTAGATTCCACCACTAGGGGCAGTGTGACGTTTGGGGATGAGAAAACTGAAATCACATCCCCCTATAATGCTGTAATCTGGAAATGCTGATCTCAAAGGGTAGAGTTTTAAGTTGTGGTTCTTTTGGTTTTCAAGAGCATATATACTGACAATTTTTTAAATGAGGGCTTACAACAAAAAAGCCTTCTCTTGAACATTGGCTCTGCAGATTCAAGAAAATGGAACATCGTGCTGAGACTGGCTTCGTGGAAGTTTCATGACTGAGTAGAAAGAGAAAGCGTGGAGATCCATGCAGACCTTCACAGGGTCACAAGTTTCTCCAAAGCCCAGCTGGTACCACTATTTTTTTTTTTTTAACCCAGTAAATCAATCAGGAGATCTTGCATTTGTTTTGTGTGTATCAATTGTTTGCTTCTTAAAGAGCATGATTAAGCTGTATGAGGGGACTATAGGCTAAGAAAATCTTTAGTCTTGAGAAAAGCCTGGAAGGGGAAGACCTCAGGTCCCAAGACACTCACCAAAATGAGATAGAAATTGTCTGGCAGAACCGACGATTCCATCCCCTTATGCCAGCCCCTACATTCTGACTGGCGCCTGGAATGTAGTCAAGATAAATGTAAAAGTCTTTAGTTTCTGAGATGAGTCTTCATTCGGGTCAAAACATCCTGTAAGAAGGAGAGATTGACCTCTGGAATTCCACACTCTCAGGCTTTCCTTTTCAAAAAGCAGGGGCTCATCAGATTCAGTTGTCAGCATGGCAGTGGTATAATTAATGTATAATCTAATAGAGTGGGGCTTTTCAAAATTGGTGTTATTAACATTTGAGGCCAGGCAATTCTTTGCTGGGCGGTGATTGGAGGAGGGGGGTGCCGTCTGTGCACTGTAGGATGTTTAGCAGCATCCCTGGCCTCAACCTACTAGACACACAAGTAGCACTGCCTCTCCCCCCACCAGGCCACTCACAAGTTGTGACAACCAAAATGTCTCCAGACGTTTCTAGGTGTCCCCTGGGGGGCAAAATCAACCCTGGTTGAGAACCACTGCAATAGAAGTAATATTTATCAACTATATGAAGCGTAAAGGTTGCTAAATGATGTGAAATAGACTATTTTAGATGTAACATCTTAAAAGGAACCACTAGCATCATAAACATAAAATAATAAACGGAAATTACTATTGCTTTGAAATATTCCCTCAAGGAAGTGAAGTATTTGTGTGAATTCTGCTTTCACCCATGATGACTGTGATAGCAGGTGGGGTAAAAGACATTGTTCAGAAGCCTGTTCCGGGTTTGCTGATGAGAATAGTCCTTGGCTTCAGGCTACAGCTGCCATACTTAGTCTGTCTGCTGACAGTCTTTCTCAACCACTCCTGGAAAATCTCCATGTTATTTGAACTTGAATATTGTAATTACAGAGACAGGTTCTGAGAGCCAAAAATGAAGCTACTTGACCAGAACAATAGAATATAGAATAGACCATTGGGACCGATAAATTTTATTTTTTGTGGTTTCAAAGTACTCACAAGTGTGTTGGGGAAGGATTTTGGAGATCATTCTCAACTTGTCAGAGGCCCTGTCATTTTTTCACCCAAAGCCCTGTAGAGAATCCAACCCAAATTCAAGAGTATTGTAGAAATACTCTTTACGCGCCTGCATTGTCGTGTGTGAAAGCTAAAGAGAATAAGGTTATGTATGTGTGTGCATACATATGTATTACATGCACATACATATGTATGCATATGTAGTATAAATTAATCTCCACAAATGCCTAAGGTGATGAAAGTGATGGGGGTAGTTGAAAATGTTAAGCACAAATTGAGACTGAGACACCGATCAGAGAAAAATGATCTGCAGTACTGAGAAAGAGCCATCTGTCATGGCTGGAGGCTCAAGCTGAGAAGACATAAGTGGGAAGGCCCCAGGAACAGATGGGGAGGCTGAACCCCCACACACAGCAGAGGGTCCAACAGCTGGGACCGATGCATCCAGATGGCCGACTATTACGTCATGTGTCAGATTACACCCAAGTGGGCAGCTACGTTCCAGGCAAGTTCAAGCCAACATGGAGGCACTTTACAGATGATGTCCATCTTGGAATTCCATGAGGGATGAAATCACTGCTCAACCCTGCTTTGTTGTCCTCTAGGAAAGAGTAGAAGGAAGGGGTATAAGCTTTTCTGCCTTTTCTTTATTGTTTTTTATTCTCAGAGTAAATAGGAGTAGAAGGGAAAGAAATCAAGCTTTGAAAGAAGCTCGTTGACCTTCTTGTTTTCTGCTCTCTAAATTACATTATAGAGGGAAAGATAAGGAACTTTAATGTATGAAATTCAACCCAACAAAGTGATTCCGTAGTCCAGGGTGTGGGAAAAATAATTTCTAAGGATGAACTTGATCCACTCATGCTTCTGAGTGATCCCATCGACACTTCAACCAACATGTCAGAAACTGAACTTGATACCTGTCCAGCTCCAGTGTTCCCTTTAAGTCAGAAACTGAACTCTCGGTAGCCGTCATTCAGCTACAGTGTCTTGTAGATTCTATCACCTTAGCATCTATCTCTCGAAGCCATGTTGGCTTCTCCATCCCTATTGCAATTGCCTTAATTCCAAGCTTCATTAAATCCTGCCTGGACTGTTACAATTGTTTTTTCTAGCTGGCCTCTTTGCTCCAATGCATTTTTTTCATAACTTCCAGAATCATCTTTTTAAAACTCTTATCTGTTCATATTATTTTCCTGTTTACAATTGTTTTATGTTTTGTTTTTTTTTTATTCTCAATGGTTTAAATTTTTTTTTTATCCTGACACACAGTACAGATGAAATTTATCAAAGCAACAGAATCGTATAGGCATAGTTAGATTTTAACTAAACCTTTTTCTTTTTCTTTTTTTCAGGCAAATAAAGCTCAGCACAGTGAGTCAAGATGCCTCATTACAAGGTATTGTATAGATTACAGAGACTGGGCAATATGCACAGTTGCCTTTGTGCCAGGTATATCACATTACCTCCCTTTCACAAAAGGATATGTGTTGGTACCCATGTCGATGTCTTCATTTTGCTAAACATGCTGTGGTTATAAAAGATGTTACTGTTAGGGGAAGCTGGGTGTAAGGCATATGGGAATCCTCTGTACTATCTTTGCGACTCTTCTGTAAATCTAAAATCATTTCAAAATGTTCTATATTACCTACGTTCTGGATGTTACTTAGGTCTAGTCTATCCGAATAGTGGGACTACTATATAATGATGTGCTATTGCGTATCTCTTACTGTGTGTCTGTCCCCAACTTCACATTCAGTGATATCTAGTTGATAGTGTGATATCAGACAATATGGGGGTATTTACACCATGACAATTGGTAAGTGTTATAAACATTTATCAGCATACCAAAGCAGCCAGATCTTACTCTCTGCCTGAAAAAAATGGAAAGATATTAATAAACACGGATTGCCAAAAGAATGAGAGAGAAGACAAAATGCCAAATGTGAAAGCTAACTCCTCCTTGTTTCTGAGAGGACTGTGAGCCTCCTGCTTAGGGCTGTTTCAGAGTCACTGGTTACAGGCATATGGCTGAGATCCCTGTGGTGCTCCCAGCACCCAGGAAGGCAGAGTGTGCAGCCCACTACTTGAGATCCTAAAGAATTTGTGCAATAGTGCAATGGAGATGGGAATGGAGACAGTGGAAGCCAAAGAGGAAAATTCTCATAATTTTAGCCCTGGTGAGTAAATTGAGAAACATCTAAAATACTTAAAACTTGGCCTTAGGGGTCAGGGCTCATCAGTTTTACATAGCAGCTACCAGCATAACATTTTCCAGCATGGTTTTCTGTCTGTTAAACATCTGTTAAATATCCATTAAATAATATTATTCTGTACCAAATTCATTAGAAAGATTTCATACATATAGAAAAAAGGAACACTTCCAGGGACCACACATCCAACAGAGTGGGATGTTGAAAAGAATTACCATCCAGGTCATGGCAGAGATGGTCAGCATTGAGGCTACAATTTTTAAGGCACAAACGCTATTCAGCTTTCCATATATATGGGGTTTCATCCTTCAGGGAGGAAAGACAAGGATCAGAGGTGGGGTTAAGTATTAAAATCAGCATATAAGACAGAAATGGTTCATAATCAAAACAACTCTCTAAAATTTCTTAAATCCGTGGTTTTGCAAAGGGTACACCCTTAGAGGGAGTTTAGGATATTTTGTTGCATGTTTTGGTTTTCCCACCAATGGGGGTGGGGGGGTGGCCGTTGCCTTGGATATTAATGAGCCACAGCTGGGATTTTAGACATCCCTCATTGTTCATAAAGCCCAGGACAAGGAAGGACACCCCCACCCCACCCCACCCCTGGTCCTGCGGGACATCCGTGTGTGCAAAACCATGCTCCAGATCATCTGAGGATAGATGGCACATCATTTTACAAATAAACAAAAAGTATTTGGGGCATAGTTTTCATAAACATTGAATGTTTCTGGAATTAAATTACTACGTAAATCAGAAGAGTGTTTCGTTTTGTTTGGAACTGTAGCACAAGTTGTTCGCTATTCTAGAAAATCGTGACACCACCGATCTGTAATAGGACGCATCTGGATCCACTGGCCATTGCCTTCTTGGTGACTTTATTTTATCTTCTAGTTTGGCTTTATACAAATCAAAATGCATATTATTATTTTATTATAAGCTATCTTTTTATTTCTCCCTGAAACATTATAATCATGACATTATATTGATATTTCTGAATTATTTATATGGAGAGTTTTATTATTGATGACTTTTATTTCAGGATAGAAAAGGAGCTGTTAAAAAGTATTTGTCATAAAAAAGGAGCACTGGGTCTGATAAAGTTGGGAATCGTTGCCTTAAATTTGTTTAAATCCGTGAAACCTGGGCTGCTGGAAACCAAGTCAAGAATGAAATTTGTTATTTTTGTTGTTGTTCATTCAGGCTATGGTCTCCTTTTGCAGAGTTACCAGAGTTCCTGGCTTTGCTTTATTTAAGGCAAGATTTTTCAACCTCAAAACTATTGACATTTTGGCCTGGATAATACCTCGTTGGGGGAGGAGATGCTGACCCGTGCACCGTTGGATATTTAGCAGCATTCGTCCTTGGCCTCCACCCACCAGATGCCAAGAGCAACCTCCCCTTAAGTCACGACTACCAGAAATGTCTCCATACGTTGCCAAATGTCTTCCAATCACCTCTAGTTGAGAACATCTGATTTTAGGCAACTCTACTCTGGGGTTCCTTCCAGAGTGAAGGGAATTTTGATCATGTTTCTCAAAGTATGATCTTCAAATCAAATCAAAAAAGTAGAGTCAACCAGGGTGCTGGCAAAAAGTGCGAATCAGTATCTGGGGTGAGGACAGAAATCTGCACTTTCTTGTCGGTGTGGTGTCACGGGGTGGGGACGTGCACAGATACAGGGCTACAAAGACCCTGGCTTGATCCCAGTTCGACCTGTTAGTAAGCGTGTGACTTTGGCAATTTAACGACATTGAACTTCAGATTTCTTATTGACAAACTGAGAGTGCAATTTGCGCCATGTCTCAGGGTTGTTGTGAGGATTAAATGGGATACTGTATGGGAGGGGCTCTCAGTAGCATGGGTCTTATTTATCTTCATAATGCCTTGTCATCTTCACCCAAGCCAAGCACACACCGAAGATGCGAGGTCTGAGACCCTGGAAGCATGGACTGATGAGCCAGCCCTGGCTTCAAAGGGGCAAATGCTTTAAACTGTTCCTGGTGGTGGGCCACAGCCCTCCTAGCTGCCAGCCCTGACCTGGGAGGGCAGCTGCTAGTCCAGCCCCTCAGGTCAAGGAGCCAAAAACTCCTTCCTCCTTTTTGCTGCTTTTCCTTCAAGGAATCAACCATAAATCCAGGGAATAAAGTAATAGAGTTCTTTTTTAAAAATCAGAGCTTCTGGGGTGATAACCTTAGCTAACAGGTGCTTGGCTCCTCTTTGTGACATCGTCTGCCCTTTCACTCAGTAAAGATTGTAGGAACAAGAAGGAACTAGGCTCATCCGTCCCGTTGTATTCCATTGCCATGTACAGTGGTTACTGTTATGAGGCTCAGAAAGGTTAAGTCTCTCAGCCAATGTCACATAGCTAGCAAGGGGAGGAAAGACTTAACCCAGTCAGTCTAACCAGAGCACATGCTTCAAAAACTATGGATGAAAAACATGTCAAATTAGCAATGACATATCAAGGCTTTAGACTAGTGCTATCTGATACAGTTGTCCCTAGACACATGTGGCTATTTTGAAATATATATTAATTAAAATTAAATAAAATAAGTCAGTTTGGGGACACACTAGCTGTATTTCAAGTACTCAAAAGCCACACGTGGCTAGGAGCTACAGTATTGGACAACACATTTCCACCATCACAGAAGGTTCTATGGAACAGTGTGCATTTTAAACAACCACAGAAGCCTAGCTCAGTAGTTCTGTCATTTTTACTAGGACTGTGTTAGACCATGTTTCTGGGGAAAAGCTATGTTTGCTCACCTTGAATAGTTATTATTTTGTCACTTGGAGGAAATATACCAGAGAGGAAGTTAAAAAGCAAAATGTTCCCTATACCCATATTGACTTATTAAATTAATAACCGAATCACAGAAAAGATATTCCCTTTTCCAATACCCTTTGATAGTAGTCTGTTTTCAGGGAAATTTTTTGAAAAATACCCTACTCAAAATTATTGTGTTTTCCTCAAATATGGATTTCTCAGGAGTTTTTAAATGATGACAAGATCAACTATAACATTCACCACAAGGGAATTATTCATAAACAGCCATACATCATTTCTTCCTGTTTATTTCCAGGAAGAGCAAAGGAAAACAAGGTGTATTAGGTCTTTCATGGCTGAAAAGATGGCATTCACAAAGCCAGTGCTAATCAAGAAAAACTATCAATGCTTACCAAGAAGAATACTTAACTCGTGGAAGTCCCCAATTAAGAAGTTGGATCCATTTTCTCCATGGACCTGGAGCCTCTCAGGACTCACTGGAGGAACTGTGGAATCATAAAGTGTCAGAGGTAGAAAAGATCTGAGAAAACATTTTATCTAGCTCTGCGGTAAAGAGACCGAGATTTAGAGTGAAGGGACACATCTACTTAGTAGCAGAATTAGGACTCAGGGAGCGACAAGGATCCGTTTGGCTTCAGATTGCTGGTGTTTTCCTTTTCGAAGCCTGGCCAGAACAGTGAATAGCCTTTGGCTGAGGTACTGAGAACAGACCAGCATGTCTGGGGTGTCTGTTATATCCCATGTCAGGTTCAACCACATCATGTAACTTCCCCAGATGGTGATTGTCAAGTTCCTGACACAACATAAAGTTACAAACAGCTCTTTCCATTCACCAGCTCTCAGTGTCTTTGAAAACATGGAGATCAGCCACTTTGGCCCTTCGAGACCCTCTGCTGCTTCTTTCAAAGGAGGCAGCAGTTCAAAGGAAAGTAGCAATGTGGAGGCTCATTGTTTAGGCACGAGCTGGCTGGGTTTCCAAGGCCTCAAGGGAATTGAGGGTCGAGGACCATGTCAACTTGATTAGGCCTTCAAACAGCCTTTCATGAAGTTGTCCTTGAAAAGGTCTCATTTGGGAGATAGAAGAGTACTTTCTGTCTGCCTCAGCGTGTATATCTGTTCCCTTCTTTATGCCTCACCTTCTTTGTTTTCTGCAACGCCAAAGTCATTGGATATCTATGGGAGAAACTCTCAAGACGTTTAATATTCTTCCAAATTTGTGTACATTCCTAAAGCATAATATATTCATCCTCTCAACTTGGAGATCAGGTGACTAGTACCTATATCACTGGATTGTTGCAGGATTAAATGCATTTTTTTATTAAGTGAGCTGGAGATTCTGGGTTTATGAATTACCTAAGGGACTTTCTGCCACTAGGAAATATACTAGCTAAAAGGTGCTTTGCCCCAGATGAAAAATTGCTTTAGCAAAAACCCCTTAGACTCAACAGAGAAGAAGTAAAGAATCATATGTTACACCACCAATACCAAGAGTTCAGGCAAGTCTCTTTAGTGCCTTTTCTTTGTATGATGCCTGTTGGATAGGTGGATGAGAGGAGAAAAATTCCCAGCCCCTGAATCATGACTGGACTCAAATAATGACACTGTGAGGGCCTATATTAGTTATATATTGCTTTGTAACAAATCACCCCAAAATGTTGTGGCTCGAAATAATAAACATTTATTAGCTTACAGTTTCCAAGGATTGGGAATCCAGGTGGTTCTGGCTCAAGGTCTCATGAGGTTGTAGTCAAGATGTTGGCTGTGATTGCAGTCATCTGAAGGCTCAACTGGGATTAGTAGATCCACTTTCAAGATGGCGCGCTCACATGGCTGTTGGCAGGAGGCCTCAGTTCTTCACCACGTGGACCCTTTATAGGGCTGCTTGAGTGTCCTGATGATACAATAGCTAAGCAATGAGAGATAGCAAGGAGGAAGCCTCCATGTTAAGACTGTTTAGTCTCAGAAGTCACATGTCTCTTCTGTCATAGTCTTTCTTTAGAAGTGTCATTAAGTCCAGCCTACACCCAAGGGAAGAGGAATTGGTCTCTACCTTTTGAAGGAGAAGAGTTTTAAAGAATTTGTGGACATACTTTGAAACTACCACAAGGCCACTGCTCGGGTGGCTCACCCTTCAGCTTTCTTGTAGCACCCCATACCAGCTCTATACCTGCCAAATATCAGTGATCATAAATGCATAAGCCTGGTCATGTATAAAAGGCTCTAAAACATTAGCGAAAACATGAAATAGTATAAGAAGCTTTGCATTGCTTTTTCGTTCCCCTTTGGTTAGGTTTTCATTGGACTGTACATTTCTACAAACTCTACATATTAAAACTCCCTTTATGGGTCATTATTAATCTAAAACTTATGGTGATTGAGATGGGTTGGATTAGAAAATAACTTTGTAAGAACAAATAAAAATGTGTAAATGAGATCCAAGAAGCAGAGTTTACATATTTTAATGAGGTCATTGCTTTCAGGTACTTTATGGGCAAACTTTTCATTTAATTGAATTGCAGAGGACAGATTTAAGCTGACACATAGAAATGTTCACTAAAAAAATTAATCTTCGATAGGGGAAGAAAAAAATTAATCTTCTTGTGCCCTGGACCTGAGGGAAAGACATTGAAGCTTTAAGTGTATGCCATACACACAATCATGTTCTAAGGAAAGTGGATCAACTATTTTTTAAAGCTATTTCTCTGTTATTTTTCTCTAAAATTCTATTGTAAAAAATTTTAAACATGCAGAAAGATCGAAAGAATAGCACACTAAATATTTGTATATTCTCCACCTAAATTTGATCATTTTGACCTTTTGACATATTTATTTCTCTCTCTATATAGATAGTTATATAGATATAGATATAGAAATTATGCAAAAATATTGCCGTTCTTTTGTTGCTGACCCATTTGAAAGTAAGTGGCAAATATCATGACACTTCGCCCCTAAATACATCTTCCAAGAACAGAGGACATTCTCCTACATAACTTTAATACTGTTATCATACTTGAGAAAATTAATAATTTCACCGTATGATCTTCAGAGGCAAGTTTTCCCCCATGGACATCCTAAAAAGACACAGAAGCCAACTTGAAGGTGCTCTATTGACAAAAATCAGGAAAAATTTGAGCATCGAAATCATGAAAATAAAGGATTATAATCCATTGAGCAAAATAAGAAACCATGAGTCCATATCAATATAAATAAATGGAAGAGGAGGGCAGAACAGGTTTGTCCTAATAACAGAAAGCCAACAATTAAGTAGAAAGAACAATGAAATGAGAAAAATCATTAAAATAATAATTGATTTAGGCAAGCATCATCCATGAATACTAAAATCAGTGGACGAATGGTTGAGGAGTGTGTTCATTTTCAATTGCTGCTGTAACAAATTACCACAAATTTTGTGGCTTAAAACAACACAACTTTAGTATTTTGCAGTTCTGTAAGTTAGAAGTCCAAGGCAGATCTCACAGGACTAACAGCATGATGTCTGCAGGTCTGTGTTCCTTTTCGAAGCTCTAGAGGAGAAGCCTTTTCTTTGCTATTTCCAGCTTCTAGAGGTAACGCTTTTTTATTTTCTGTATTTTTGATGCTCTGACATCTTGGGGCCTAGCTCACCCTGAGAAACTGTCCCTCTCAGGACTAGCAGATTCCTAGCATAGTAACCTAAGTACCTGCTAATGGGCCTTTCATGTGCAAATCAACCAATCCAGAGCCTACACCCCAATCACCTCCCTATGGGCTCTTACATTCTCAGCCACTTACCCCAGTGCAAGTACTAGGCATACTAGACAGCTGGAGACAGCCCCACACCCAGAGCTCCTTGGAATGACTCATATTGGTCAATCTTAAACCTGTTTACGCTGCCTCATGTGTTCCTTCCCATAGAAACTACAACAAAGGCTCTCGCTCAAGTTTTCCCCTCACTCCCTCTGCCTCCTAAACCGCCCTGGTGTGTCCCGTGTCTCCCCTTCCCCCACTATGGTTTGGCATGCCCAGTCCTCTTGAGATCTGTGAGGATAACAAACTCTTTTCAGTGGCAATCATCTCCTGATCTGTTGGCCTCATCATACCTGGATCATGATAAAACCTACATTTTAAAACAAGGAGCCATTTGTGTTCCTTGGCTTGTGGTCCCCTTCTTCCATCTTTAAAGCCAGAAATGGTAGGTCCAGTTCTTCTCACACAGTATCACTCCAGCCTTGGTTCTGTCATTACATCTCCTTCTCTGACTCTGATTTTTCTTCCTCCCTCTTCTACTTTTAAGGACCCCTGTGATTACATACGGCCCACCAGAATAATTCATGACAATCTCCTTATTTTAACGTCAGCTGATTAGCAATCTGAATTCTATCTGTAACTTTAATACCCCTTTGCCATGTAACCTAATATAATCAGAGGTTGTAGGATTCGTACATGGACATGTTTGGAGGTCTTTCTGCCTACCGCGAGGAGTAGTAGGATGTTTGCAAAGTCTCAACATTTCTTCCTACAAGATATTTAATTGCGATGGGAAAAACAGTAACTTTATAACAGAGAAATCTGTCATATAGCACTTTAATGAAATAATCAGATTTAACATCACTAGTATTGAGGCGAACTGACCCATGATATGCTGCACCTCTATGTTCTTCCTGCTAAAAATGTATAACCTGAATCAAAGCATGAGAAAATAGACAAATTGAAACTCAAGAATACTACAAAATAATTGGCCTATATTCTTCACAAATGTCAAGGTTGTGAAAGACTGAAAGACCAAGGAAGACAGAGGAGTTGTTTAGGATTAAATGAAACAACTAACTAAATGCGTACTAATCTGGAATTGCCTTTTTCTATAAACGACATTATTGGGACAATTGGCGAAATTTGAATAAGGTCTATAGATTAGATATGAGTACAGTATCCATGTAGATTGCTTGACTTTAATGATTATAGCGTGGTTAAATAAGAGAAGTTCCTTAGTTTTAGAAATTTTCACTGAAATATTTAAAGGAAAGGAGCATCCTGCATGCAACAAACTTTGAAATGGTTCAGGAAAAAATATATACACACACATAAACATTCATGTATATGTATGTTTATATATACATGTATATGTGTGTGAAGGAAAAAATTAATGTGGTGAAATGTAAAGTACCATATAAATCTCCAGATTTATACGGTAATTTTTTGTAGTATTGTAACTTAGAAAAGTTGTGAAATAACAAGTTAAAATTTTTTCCATTTTGGGATTACACAGCTACTTTTATTTTTTAATCCAGAATTCAGTCATGGTTCACAGAATCCAATTATAGTTCAGAGAATCATTTGGACATGATGTCCCTTTAGTCTTTTGTTCGTTTGTTTTTTTAAATTTTTATTCGATTTATTTAAACTAAAAAAAGTTAACCTGTTTCTTCCATGTCCCCCACCATCACCTCCTCTTAGAATCTTTTCTCTGTAACTGTGAGCTTGTTTGTTTGTTGTTTAGATTTTGCATATAAGACAGATCATATGGTATTTGTCTTCTCTGTCTGCCTTACTTCAGTTAGCATAATTCCTTTGAGGTCCATCCATGTTGTTGCAAATGGCAGCATTTCATTCTTTTTATGGCTGAATAATATTCCATTGATGGGCATTTAGGTTGCTTCCATGTCTTGGCTATTGTAAATAATACTGCAATGAACATGGGGGTGCAGATATCTTTTTGAGTTAGGGTTTTCATTTGGATAAGTACCCAGAAGTAGAATTTTCAGATCATTGGTAGTTCTATTTATGTTTTTGAGTCACTTCCATACTGTTTTCCATAGTGGCTGCACCAATTTACATTCCCACCAGCAGTGTGCAAGGGTTCCCTTTTCTTCACATTCTCACCAACATTTGTTATTTCTTGTTTGTTTGATAATAGCCATTCTCACAAGTGTAAGGTGGCATCTCATTGTGGTTTTGATTTGCACTTACCTGACAATTAATGATGTTGAGCATCTTTTCATGTTGGCCATCTGTATTCTTCTTTGGAAAAATGTCTATTCAGATCTCCTGCCCATTTTTTAATCAAATTGTTTCTTTGCTATTGAGTAACATGAATTCTTATATATTTTTTTATATAAAGAATTTCCCCTTATCAGATATATAATTTGCAATTTTTTTCACCCAGTCCATAGGTTACCTTTTCATGTTGTTG
Organism: Pteropus alecto; assembly: GCF_000325575.1. Classification (NCBI taxonomy): domain Eukaryota; kingdom Metazoa; phylum Chordata; class Mammalia; order Chiroptera; family Pteropodidae; genus Pteropus; species Pteropus alecto. The sequence goes on along the minus strand of NW_006440643.1, from coordinate 195,239 downwards.
GTTTCCTTAGCTGCGCAGAAGCTTTTTATTTTGATGTAGTCCCACTTGTTTATTTTTGCTTTTATTGCTTTTGCTTTTTCTATCAGATTAAGAAAACATCATCACCAAGTCCTATGTCACAGACTTTACTCCTATGTTTTCTTCTAGGAGTTTTATGGTCTCAGGTCTTACATTTAATTCTTTATTGCATTTTGAGTTAATTTTTGTGTGTGGTGTAAGATAGTGGTCCAGTTTCATTCTTTTATATATGGCTGTCCAATTTCCCCAATACCATTTATTGAAGAGACTGTCCTTTCCCCATTGTATCTTCTTGGCTCCTTTGTCATAAATTAATTGACCATATATGTGTGGATTCATTTCTGGGCTCTCTATTCTTTTCCATTGATCTGTGTGTCTGTTTTTATGCCAATACCATATTGTTTTGATTACTATAGCCTTATAGTATTGTTTGAAATTAGGAAATGTGATGCTTCCAGCTTCGTTCTTCTTTCTCAAGATTGCTTTGGCTAGCTTTTTAAAATATGTAACAGTCTTCCCCACTTTTTGTCCCATGACATTGACTGTCTTAAGAGCCCATTTCAACTGCTTTGTTCTATGTGATGGATTTATCAACATGTTTCCTTGTGGTATCATTAATCTTACACCTGGCATTTTGAGCTGTCAGACTTCTTCCTCCAGTCTCATTCCCCAGAGGCTTACTAAGGTGACAGACCGATCTCCATCAAATCCACAAATACTTATTAGTAAACAGACACTCAAAACTACTACATAACCTGTTTAGTAGTGCAAGTATTGCCCACGGTCCCCCTGAACACACTGATAGTACTTTGCATGAAAAGTTCACTCTGAAGTAGACACAGAAATGTTTGGGCACCAGGACTGCACAGACTCAAGTCATATTCAGGAGCCTCTGAAAAGAGGAGGCCCATGTGGCTACTGTGACTCAAGATCTTAAGAACTCACAGATTGTTGTCTATGGCCATGCCACCCTGAATGTGCCTGATCTCGGAAGCCAAGCAGGGTCGGGCCTGGTTAGTACTTGATGGGAGACCACCTAGGAATACCAGGTGCTGCAGGCGTAAAAAATTAATAAAAGATTTCACAGATTGTTTTAAACTGTTGGACATAAAGAATGAAGAAATGAAGTAACTCAGGGATGTCCCAGAGAACAATCGGGTAAGGCCGAGGATGGCTTTCTTACAGAAAGATCCTCAGATTCTTCTTCTACTTCAATTTCTACTAGGACCTCTCAAGCTACGCAGTTATATAACACTCTTCAATTTGCACAATTGGCATTATCTTTTTTAAAAAATCTATTTTATTTTGAAAAAACACAAACTTACACTATTTGTAGATGATATATATAAAAAATCCTAAAGACTATCAAAAACCAGATCTAATCAAATTCAGTAAAGTTGTAATCCTACATTGACATAATCCAAAATTGACATAAGAAAATCAGTCATGTTGTTTCCAAACACTAACAATAACTTATGTAAAAAAGAAATAAATAAAACAATCACATTTACAATAGTTTCAAAAACAATGAAATACTTAGGAATAAATTTAACCAATGAAGTGAGAGATCTATACAATGAAAACTAAGACAATGATGAGAGAAATTGAAGAAGATACAAATAAATGAAAGGCATATCATGCTCATGGATTGGAAGAATTAATATTGTTAAAATGTCCATACTCCCTCAAACCATCTATAGACTCAGTGCAATCTCTATTGAGATTCCAATGATATTTTTCACAGAAATAGAAAAAACAATAGTAAAATTTGTATGGAACTACGAGGACCCCAAATATCCAAAGCAATCCTGAGAAAGAAGAATAAAATGTAGGTTTTTATTATCATTTATGTATGGAGAGGCCAACAGATCAGGAGATGATTAACACTGAAAAGGCAGTTTGTTATAGGTTCCAAGAGGAGGATGCATGTCACACCACTCAGGGCCACATGAGGAAGCACTGGGGTTGGTCAGGAGGCAGCCAGAGAGAGGGGAAAACAAGAGCAAGTGGCTTCATTTTGGTTACCATTGGAAGAAAAGGTAGAGGCAGGGTAGGCAGATTTAGGATTGGCTAATATGAATCATTTCAATGGGCTCTGGGTGTAGGGCTGTCTCTAGTTGTCTAGTACTTGGCCCTGGGATGTTTAAAGGCTAAAGGATTAATGGCTCTAAGTATAAGAGGTTCATAAAAGAGGCAGTTGGGGGTGTGGGCTGTGAATTGGTTAGTTTGCATACGAAAGGCGCATTTGCAAGCAAGCCTTTTACTGTCTCTGTGAATTGGCTGACTCTGCAAGTGGTAGCTGCTCTATGGTCAGCAAGGCCTCAAGATGTCCAAGCATCAGAAACACATGATTAGTGTACACACCCAGCAAAGGTACTTACCTGTTTAGTTTTCCAAGATGGCTCACTCACATGGCTGGTAGTCTGAAGCCTCAGTTCTTCTCCACATGGACTCCTCCATGGGTCTTAAAAATCTGCGTTTTCTAAACAAGAAAGATTTAAATGGAAACAGCTACGCAAGATGGAAGACTGAGTGAAGTGCACCCTGAGGTTTCAGTAACTGATGCCACACCCTGCTCTCAGAGCAGATTTTGATAGACTAGAGAAATGTCTAGGCCCATGTCCTTGAAGGAAAGGGAACTTTGAAGAAAACAGAAAAGGACCATTTTACCCAGTGCTCACCCACTGAGTGTACTAGAACATTATTATGTTACAGATCCCAAGACAAATTGCTTATTTTAAAATTAAAATTACAAATCTATACTGTATTGTTATATATTCATTCCTCCCATTAGTCTGGACTGTCAAGATGTCACTATATTAGCATCATGCTTTGTGATGAAGAATTCACTCATTCGGTCAACTATTATTGAGCACACATCACATACCACACACTGTGATGGGTGTCAGGGACCAAATGGTGAAAAGACAAATATAAATATGGTCCCTTCCTCCACGAAGGGACCTCCATTATTATGTTGAAGCCTCCCAGGATGACGCCATGTTCGAGAGTAGAGACGAAGGCTGTGAGCAAGTGGCAAAAGTTTCCCATGAATGATGGGGAGTCACTAGGTCAGCAAGAGAGACAGAAGGTGTTACAGGGGAACAGTGTCATGAACTGGAAAGACGTTTCATTTTTTTAAATGAGAATACGGAGGAAAATGGCCAGGAAGTGATAACGAAGAACGAGGGGAATAGTAATTTTGAAAACAATGAATGCAAATTTTGTATTTTTCTCAAAATGCCCATGGGCCTCCCCGTTGGAAGGTTCAGATGATGTGAAATTGATTTGTGAAAGGGCTCAGCGTTGTTCAACAGAGCGTTCAGAAGCTCTTGTTAATGACTCTCGCTATCTCTGCCCTTCCTTCCTATGACTTCATGCTTTGTCTGTCCTCCCAACGAGCATGTTTCTGAATTATACGTTTTCCATTGCAGACTGACATTCATAATTCTAGTGCCTTCTAATGTACAGTTTGTTCCCTCACTTCAGTGTACTACTTTCAGCAATAGATATATTTTCAGAATAGCAGCCTTAAACAGCTAGCGCAATAAACAGTCTATCAACCAAAGAGCATCTCTCTCCACAGCCCACTCATATTTCATAAATTATAGAGCAATTGTTATAACTCATTTGCTCAGAAAATTTCATTGGTTGATAAAAATATGATGGTTAATGGTTTCTTTTCACTGAACTTGTAAAAAAACCAAGGTGCATACTAACTAGCTTAGCTTATTAAAATAGTGAAACCCATGTGAATTATATCCAAACGGTGAAAGTCATCATTTAAGAAATTAAATGTGCCTCTATACCTGCTGAGACAAAGTGCTCAAATCCAAGAGCTTGTGGTGGAAACTTCAGCTAGGCTAAATTCAACCTTTAGCTTCCTTCATCAGTGAATCTGGTATCTCCATCCAACTCGATGTCTGCAATTCAAAACATGTACCCAACGAGAGTTTTTTTTCAAGAAAGCAACTAACGTTAATAACCAGAAATGTCTGCTTATACAATCTCTCATCTTTACTCCTTGCAGGAAACTTTTATTTTACTTTCTGAAAATTGTTTCAAGTATCTATGAGAAAGACTGTTACATGAAACAAAGATTGTAATAGATATGGCATTTAAGTTGCAAAGAAAAAAAAAAGAATTGAATTTTTAAAGGGGACATCAGAAAATAAAAAACTTCCCTTTTATCTAACCTTCGGAGACAAAAAATAAATCGGCAAAAACTTGCATAATCCTTATTAGATCCCATGAGCTACAAATGTATCAGTGCAGATTGATATTAAAGAATAGTTACGTGTATGGATATGTATATGTATACAGGAAAAAAACAGTCTTATAAAACTGTAGATTGAAACATTCACTGAATATTCCTGGAAGTGTGTTGAAATTAAAGTGTTAATGACACATATGGCTATGGCTTGTACAGACATGACAGAGGAAGTAAACAGGCTGACAAAAAGATGAGAGAAGATAGTACAGCACAAAATTACCAGCCATTCTTATTAACCTCCTGCATTCATATTGCAGATAACCTAGAGTCACTCAAGAATTTCCTACTGTGAAGGGAAGAGGTGACTAGTGATTTGTACCTTGTGACTCAGACTGACTGCCCAGAACCTTTTCAGCATCCAAGAATGTGTAAATGAATGCCCTGTGATCAAAAAAAAAAAAAAAAAAGAAAGAAAGAAAAAAGGAATAAAGGATTAAACAAGGGCCTGGAGAGAAGCAAACTGCCATCATGGCAACGTCTCAAGCCTGTGAACTTGACACCCCCAACCCCATTCTAAAAGTAGAGTTCAGAGACCACAGGCACCACAGGCATGGACGATTTAATATTTATGTCTAGAAAGGATAAACATATGGCACAAATGCATGCAGCAGCATTGGGCTCTCACAGTTGCTGGAAATGACTCAGGGGTCAGGATTTGGAGGCCAGACAGACTCCACCTTTACTGGAATGCTGTGAATTATGTGCTAGTTGGCTGGGTGAGGAGACCACAATGGCCTCATGCATTCTTATATTTCACACAACCCATGCATGGCAGCAACCTGAGCAAGATTCCAACAAGACTTACAAGCAGACAAGAAGAGGAAATTATTTAAATATTCAACCAGGGGAGAGAAAGTCTGAACCCTTTTAAATCTCCAAATGAAAAACTGAAAAATAAAATTATTTTCTACCATAGGACTTTTATAAGACCAGTAGCATCTACGCTTCCCAAAAAATATTTAAGAAACTATTTGGTATTAAATCTTGATCATTCCCCCATTTAAACACTGTCTTTAAAAGATCTGCCTGGGTACTAGTATAGATTGGAAAGAACAAAAGTCAGATGTTTTGAATACTTTAAAGTCCTAGCTCTAGACGTCCTAGCTATGTGACCGTGTCATTTACGATTAGGTCAATTAATTTAAGATAGCACCCAGGGTTTATCTTCTCATATTGAACAGTCCAGAGGTGGTCAGTCCAGATGGGTGTGATGGCTTAACAAAGTCACTGGCTAATCAGAGTCCTCTCTGCTTTACCATTTTCATACATAACATGGCTTTGATCCTCACTGTCACAAGATGACTGCTCCAGCTGCAGCCATCACATCCACATTCCAGGGGCCAGGAAGGTAAAAGGAGGAAGGCAAAAAGAGGCACATCTCATTTCTTTTTTTAGGAGACTTTCTGGAAGTGACACCCAACAGTTTTTAGATTGGTCAGAACTCAGTCATATGGCCACACCTAGCTGAGAAATATACACTTTTAATTCGGTTACCACCCAGAAAAATATCAGGATCTTTTGACTAAAGAAGGGAAGAATAGATATTATGCAGGCAACAAGCAGTCTCAGAGTGACTTTTAAAACTGTTAACTTTTCTGAGTCCATGGCCTCATTTATAAAATGGATAGACAATGCCCACTTCACCTGGTCGGTGAGGCGAAAAACTCCATGCAAATATTCGCTGTTAATAGCCTCCCAAAACTTAACTTAGAATCACCGGCATCCGAGTATACATCCAGCATTACTCCACCTTCTAGAAAATTCGAGTCTCTAGTAGGAGAGTACAGGGACTGTTTCTTTTGCCACCTCATTCTAGTCCCTGTAACTGGACATGTATTCCTTCCCTGTGATTTCATGCTTTTCTCATGGAGTAATTTTAGAAAATGGCTCTCTGTCTTCATTCTATCTTCCTA